>NW_027452720.1:0-26811 GCF_964194025.1 Convolutriloba macropyga | reverse complement strand
AAGACAAAAACGTAATTGAGATGGACTTTATGGGTTGCCCCAGGCAGTACGGTAAGAAAAGATCAGTTCAACCGCAAGAGTCGTAAAGAAAACAATTAAAGCAGGAGTTCACGTTTGCAGTTTGAACATTTCCAAATTTGGAACATAGGAAGAATGCACTACATCATTGGCCAAAAATGCAGATATAAGCCCTCCCAAACTTGACAAAAAAGACTTTAGAACAAAATAGGATAATCGCAAACACATAAAAACTCTAGAAATAAGAAGAAAAGAAAACAGATGATTATTGTTTTTCCATAGAAGGGGTTGCTTCTCAACACTGTTAGTGTTCTCAAAATGCAATATGGAATTTTGCTTTTAAGTAGCGTTATCTTACTGGTAACATGTTTGATGGCAATTTAAACTTGCACTCGCCTTCTTGCGGACTCAACCAGATACGAATAATACTGATAGACAAAATTCCGTACAAACTTCTCGCAAAAGAACTTGCGTGGAGAGAGCATCCACGAACTTTCGAGTGTACACGGCAAACGGGCTGTCTGTGCTGCAGTTTTTGAGGTTAGATAGTCCAAATATCTATTTTAAGTCAGTCCTCAGCAGTAATAAAAACCAGCGCACATTTCCAGAACATTAAGATTTAAGTTGAAACGGGAATGGGCAAGAACAACAAATTAAAAATCAACGGTTGAAAACTTGCTCGACAAACATCGAATCAAAATCAGCTGTTTTTCATTGCGTAGCATTTGGCAATAATATGCATATAACAACTAAGTGCACAGGAATGTCAATAGAGGCAATCTGTGGAATTAGTAGTATTATCAACAACGTGCTAGTAGTGTGCCAAAGCTGTGTGGATCTAAAAAAGAAAGATCACATTATAGAACAATTAGCCAATAGCAGGGATGACTAAAAAATCAATAAAATGCATACCGAATTCGAAAAACTAAGAGCAGGAATAAAAACCAACAACATATCGCTTGAAACAGAGCTCCATGAAATAAAAACAAAAACTTTTGAAAAAACAACCCCCCCCCCCCTGCTTAACCAAAGTTGCCAAAAGAACCATCGTATAAAAATCCTGTAAATAAGGAACAATGTGACGGAATTAGGTTCCGTGGAATACCAGTGCTAAATTCCAAAATTACCAGGAATTGATACGAGCATGACTTAAAGGAAGTGAAAGCCATAATGAAGCACCTGAAAGTCTTTTGCAATGTCACTGATATTAAACGACTAGGCAAATTTTCAGGAAATTTTGAACCACAAACAAAGGGGACAACTGGATGTCTTCCTTACAAACAATCCCAATCAAGTAATAAACCGTGATACAAAAAACAAGTTCAATAAATCTATTAATTCCAATCACGATGCTTTTACTGTGAAGATTGACGCGTAAACAGATATGCAATCCAAAAACCAACAGCATAAGTTTGCGTCCAACAAAGCTGATTGGAATGTGTTAAATAACTATAAACTAAAGATCCTTTTCAAACCATATTGCTACAGCATCATTGACGAGCTAGTCAAGCAATGGTATACATAGCTTGATGATGTATTAACTAAAAACGTTCCCAAAACCACGCTGCACAGATCCAAACTTCCCCGCTTGATAAAAAAGGAATCCTCCTATCTCATAAAAGTCATATCTACTCTGGAAAGGAACTCTAAAAACCCAAATATTGGCAGACTGATAGAGATTAAAAAAGCAGAGAAGAAATTAAGAGACCAGCTGAAACAAGATCAAGCGGACATTGAAGACAAAATCTTCCGAGGGAGGAGATTCTCTGATCTGCAAAAGTATATCAAGTCTGTCTTTAAATGCAATAGATACCCGGAAACAATGTCTTACAAGGACAACAAGACAAATGAAGATAGCCAAAGGTGCAAATACTTTAACGATTTCTTCTCCAGTGTTTTCCTCAAAATAATACAATTAAAATTCTTGCGAAAAACGAAAATTCAACAAAGTAAACATTGACGAAAGAAAAATCAAGGAGATACTAACCAAGCTTCAGACAAATAAAGCTTGTGGACCTGATAAGGTTGGAAATACAATCCTGAAAAACCTGCCAACACTCTCAAAATCATTGCATATAGTTTTCCAAGCCACTTTAAGTAAAGGGTGTTTTCCAGCATACTGGAAAACAAGTGAAGTTATCACAATTTTTAAAGATGAAATCAGAGCAATGATAGAGCAATACATAACGATCAGCTTACTTTGCAATGTCTCGAAGGTTTTAGAAAAATTAATTTTCACTGAAATTTACAAAAAAGTCAAACCACATCCGGATAACTCTCAACATGGGTTTAGGAGACATAGGTCTGTGGTTTTACAACTTCTGCTCTTTCTAGATCTTCTGTAAAAAGAACTTGATGACAAAGAAACTGAATTCTATGTGCTGTACTTAGATTTTAAAAAAGCTTTCCACAGCGTACCACACGACATGTTACCAGAAAAAGTTGAAGAGCTGCAAATCGGCGGAAATTTCTTGAAAATCATTGCAAGTTACCTCACTGAAAGAAAGCAATATGTAAAATTTAATGAATGCAAATCTGAAAAATTTGCAGTCACTAGCGGAGTCCCGCAGGGGTCACTCTTAGGCCCTCTCCTATTTTTTATCTACGTGAACGATCTAACAACTCGAGTCAAATTATGTGCCGCTTTGGGGTATGCTGATGATTTCAAGTTAGTATCAACTCAGCCAGCTGATATCCGAACAGATCTAGAAGCCATAGAAAGCTGGTCTGAAGTGAACAAGATGGAGCTTAATGAAAACAAATAATACGTCTTACTAGTAAAACAACAGCAAAACAGCGGATACCAATTCCAGCTAAATTCTAAATTCCTAGAGAGCAAGTTTGAACAAAAGGATCTGGGTGGCATTATATCTGCAAAACTCTCTTGGAGAGCAAATAGTCTAAAACGATGTACAAAAGCTTCGAAAGCTTTCTATTTTCTCAAGCGAAACGTATCGGTTTTAGCAAACACTTTGTTGGGAGGCAATTACAACATCAATTTGTCAATAAAATTAAACGAATGTGCAGTAAATACACGACAAAACGAGCTCATAGCAATTGATAAAACTCGTACCAACAAAGCGGATGAGAATTTTTTGATTAGATCCAGCACGCTACTGAATATCATTATTGAAAGCGCTAACATTGAAATAAAGCAGATTGACAAACAATATCTAACAAAAGTTCACTGGAATTACTTCGAGAATTTTTACTCTGAAGTCAACTCCTGTTCTTGGACCTTGCTCTGCAATTGTGGCAGCTGTAACACAATTCAGAAAGTGGTCAACTCTACCCCTCAATGATGGGTGCAAACCCTTGTGCACACTACACAGAAGCCTAAACTCTCTCTCTCTCATAGTTCACAAAAAACAAAGGTGTCAATTGTAACAGTTGCTCTCCCACGTAAGACAAGGTCCCTACTGACCACGCAAGTTGTTCCAGTAATCTCAAATCAGTCAGGATCTTACTTTTTGAATTGATTTTGTGAAAAATAGTATAAGCTACTTTATAAAATAACGCTGCTTTACTTGTTACTCAATTAATAAAAACAAATTTACGTATGGCTTTGCTGTTCAATGATTTGAAAAAATTCCAATTTGAAACAATGAAGTTTTTGTTTAATTATATATTCCTCAATCATTTTTTCAAAAATTGTTTTTCAAATTATCAATAACAAATTTGGCTTGTATTTGATCGATATAATTCTTTTGTCTCTCGTATTGATGAATGGTTGCTGTGAGACAACATTCTGTATCTACCTTGGTGTCTCCGTATATGTGAACCGCTCTAACAGCTAGATACGTAATCAGAAAACAATCATTTCTCATTTTTTTGTTCAATCATTACAATAGAGGGCCCAAATATCGCTGGATGTTGCTGAATCTTCGAACTGTTATTCGAGAAAATATACAGTAATTGATGCTATCATTTGCTACCTGCTTTCCCTATCTGTAGCCCACTGTTTATTGTAGGATGTATGGCATGCTTAGGATCACTTTCTGTTGCTGAGCAATTTTTCCACACTCTCAGTGCTTTCGTGTTGGTGTTATCTGCGTGATGACTCCCAATGGCTTTGAGTCCAATTTTTTTTTTTTGCCGTTTTTTGTTTTTTAATGATGTTTTGTCTTCAAAAAATTGTTTCTATATTAGTAAACTGCAAACGAAAGTTGCTGCTCTTTCTATTTTTTCAAAGCCTACTATAATGGTTGCCAGTTCATGTTTACTCAATGCTGGCTGTCTCTTTGTACTCACTAGCTGTCAATTCGTTAGATTGTTTTCTTCTCTTCAATCTTTCAATTGAATTTTGATGCGAGTATCTTCTTTCATCTTAGGCAAACATTAGTTTCACTTGCTCAAGACATTTTTTTCTGGTTGTTTATTCTAGACTTAACTAGTGTGCGTTTCATTTGTCCTCATTTAGCCAAAGTTGATTGCGTTAGTGGCAATGTCCACTAAGCTATTAACACTATGGGAAGCTTTTAACTAAAAAATATATTTTTTCCATAATCTCAGCTACTTGATTTGCTCAGAAAGAGTATTTGCTTCTGATGAAAGCTCTGTACCCCCTTAAATACTCCAGTCAATTCTTACTAAAAACTTTAATTATGCAAATGTATTTCATATTGAAGTAGTGCACAGCTGAAAACATTCAGTATTATTTCTGTCTCGGTTGGTTTTTGATAACAATGACAGGTAATTTTAATCTTCTCACTATCCTCAAGAACAAGTGATTCTAAGGCTTTTCTTGCATCTTGAGTGTTGGTTTCAATGTTTGCGTCTGCGAGTTTTTGAAAAAACGTTGCCAGGAATCTGTTCAAGATTTCATAACTGCTACCAGGTATCAAAGAAACAGGTTGGAGAGTTGTATTTCTTTTGTGTATCTTTGCTAAGCCATAAAGCCTCGTTGATTGTGAATCAGTTCAATTGATGTTTTGATAAGTTATAAATTGTTCAGGCTGTTATTTATCTGTTTTTCAATTTTGATTAACTTTTCCTATTTTGCTCGCTTGATTTTTTGGAATTGATTAGAGTTTGCCACATCTTTAAGTTTTTCGTTAATTTGCTCATAACAGAGAAACTCCGACCTTTTATCTAACGGTACGGCCAGCAAATCCTTGGTTTTTAGGTAATCATACTTTTTTCACACCTATATCCATTGAATTTTTGCGTAGATTTTTTGCATACCATTTTGCGGACGCCTCAATTTGACAAAACTTCTCAATCTCCGTCTTCCTTCCCTTCTATTCTCGCTTAGTTAACGTACAAGTTTGTCAACGTCTACGAGAAACCGCAACACATAAAAATTGTCTCTCAAAGTGAGTTTAGATCCCAACAATAGGACGTCAAGTTTAAACTTTGGAAGTTCGCCACCATGCAGTATCAAAAAGTTACTATGGGAGCCGTTCTGCAGCGGTCTCTCGTATCCCTCTGACAGAAGATTTTTAAATTTTCCTTAACGTCTATTTTGAACCATTGCGGATTGATTCCTTATTTCACGCCTATTGCTGCCAACAACAAATGGTATCAGTTCTGGTCTCAATTGGTCCCTATACTTGCTCCTACCTCTTTCAAGTTTTTTCTTGAATAAGAGACAGTCTTTTTCAGCAGGGTTATATCCACATTTCAGGAGTTTAGATTGAAAACTGTGCAATGCTTGTTCAGAAAAAAACTTCATTTTTTGGAGTGCGAAACATCAAAAAATTCGGAATGATATTAGTGTTATTGCATTGCTTTAAAATTTCGATTCAATATTTAAGCTAGTGACCTTATTTAGGGTTTCCAAGTAATCAAGGTAGAGTCTGTAACAGTTTAATTTTTTTTCAAATTGTACCTGAGTCACGTTTTTGGCAAAAACGAGCACATATCTAAGAAGCTCAGGGACAGGGTGCAGTGAAACCCGATTATTCAGGAGCTCCTCTTCATTCTGTGTCCGTTGAACCTTCCTTGCCTGGGCTCTAGCTTTGCTCTGCCTTTTGTCCCTTTCCTTGCCTCTTCTCTTCCTAAGCAGCCCTCTTTAATTGATATGGTGGCGTAAGACTGTCTTGATGGTCCTGATGCAGCACGCAGTAATTTTAGGGCTGCGTCTTTTCCTTCTCCAAATAAGATGCTTCGTTACGGTTAGCATCAGTACCCTAGACTTTCGCAGCTCCTGAGAATTATCTTCCGTGCCAATCTGTCGGCAGTCGACAATAGCACTGAAGCGGTCTTTTTGCGTTCTCAGGAATGTTATCAACTCCGGCACACTGCAGGGTTGCTAGTTGTTTGGCTTGTCACTTGAGATCGTGTTTTTTTATCTTTTTGTTATTTAGTTATTTGATTACCAAATTTTACCATGATTTTAATGTCCTCATAGTGCAAAGCTGATATTGAGCTGAGTGAACCAGAGTTTCTGAATTTTTTCGTGTCGTTAAAGCCAGTCTAAGATAATCTCAATTGAATTGAGAGAGTCGCTGCGTGTTGTTAGACTAATTAAGGAATGCTTTATGTAGGAGGAATGGCTTTCCCAATTCACTTATTATCCGTCAGGACTTGTCCTGCTATGTTTTTTAATTTGCTGTTCCTTTTGACCAGGTTTCACATAAGTCTTGATTTTCCCGTTTGATTTATTTCATTCATTGTTTCAACTGAATGGATTTTAAATGCTTTCACGGATTCACTTACTCAATGTGGTGAATACTGTCAAAGTCAAAATATCAAAAGAGAAGAGATAAACCGACAAAGCCCGGTTATTAAGGCATTGAGAATTAGGTTATCAAAGAAATTAAAAGCCAATTAGTCTAATTCTAAATTTAGAAACGAACGTTTCCACTTCAACTAAAATTGACTAGCAGCTATAACTCTAGCTATAACTGCGGCAATCTTCTGGTTTTGTTTTTAAATGTAGATGTATTTGACGTACAAGTTAATTTTCGACCTGCTAATTTAGTTTAAAGTCTTTATCTCTGTCTGTCTCTAAGTCCAACAATTAAGCTGGGTATTTGTATTGGTGATGGCGGGCAGTCACTATGTATTTTCTGTCGAGGTTGTCTTTTTAGATTATTATGAAAAAGGCACAAAAACTAGACCGGAAAACAGTAATTGAGAAGTTTCGTTATCTGCATCATTTGCTTGCTTGTATGAAATGCGGTGTCTGGGGCTCGGAGAACTTTGTTAGCGGAAATTGCGATCACTTCCAATGTGGGCAGTGCCTTAAAGATCTGGGAAATCATTTCAAAGTTAAATGCGGCGTCCGGTATCCGTACGAGAGCTCACATGAATGCTCAAAGTTTTTTGGACATGGTAGCGTGAAACCTGAAGCTTTCATCAATGAGAAATATGCTGAAACCATTGCTTTAATGGAACGATATGGTATTAGCTTTGAAGAAATTATTTCACCACAATCTTTGCCTAATATCAACGCCTCTTTGCAGAAAATTAAGACTAATGAGGTAGTACCTGAGAAGTCTAATAGTGAAATAGACAAAAACGCAGATGAACAGGAAGAGTTATTGTCTAGCCTGGGGCAGCCGAAAATCTTTGAAGTATCAAGTCAGGATCATAATATTTCTGACGAGGGTGAAAACAGAGACAGCAATGAAAATGTAAAGGAAAAAAGTATGTCAGTATTTGAGCTGAATGACTCTTTCTCAGCTCCTACCGGAAAGGAAAAACATAATAATACCCGAGCCAGAAGCACTAATCGCAGCGTAATGGAAACACGAAAGTCAGTTCCAGTTGCTGGGTTTGATTTCTTCCAAAACTTCAAGACAAAGCAGAACGCCAGAGCTAGATGCTCGAAAGACAGGAAGGAAAGGTGTGTTTACCATTCTAATTCAATCTCCGCAAAATTTTCTGTTTGGCTAATAAAAGATTAAAATGATACATGCTAGATTGCTGTGCTTTGTAAATTTCCTATCAGAGCGATTTTTTTGAAAATAGTAAAGTCCTGAATATTGGAAAGATGGTATTATTTGTTATTTTCTCTTGTCTTCGCCTAAGTTAAATTTGCTTGTCTTCGGGAAAATTAGGCGCGTCAATGAAATGTTTGATTTTTAAGTCAAGCAATATTCGGAAATGTATCGTTTTTAATTTTTTTTGATGTTTATGTTTTCGTCTTGTTTTTACCTTGAAGAGGGTGAATTTTTTGCATTTAAAAAATGATGACCATCTTATAAAAATATGCGAAAAATCTTTTTAAAAAATTGTTTCTGAAATTGTATTCTTTAAATAATAAAAGATTTAGGATTACTAATCCAAGGGTTCTCATAAAGCCCCCAAGTTAATGTTCATTGTACTTCATTTCTGAGTTTCTTTAAGTCTCTGCAGTTATTGTGCCCACACAAAATCCTCCAAGCGCATGAGTCTGATTTATTGTACTGGATTTTGAAGAAACGTTTTTAAAATTCCAATATTTGGGTTTTGTGAGGTCAATTAGAATATCTTATTTAAAATAATCATTCAACAGATTGACCAGACGACAGTCTCAAAATGAGTAATCGGAATCTCATTTCTATAAGAGCATTGAAGTGCAGACGTGTGAGATAGAACTTTTGCTTTTCGTGAAGATGTAGGATACCGCTTTTCATTGTATGCTGTCGATTGTTGAAATTATCCTTTGCCGGCTTCCAGAGAACAAATCCGTAGTTGAGATTTGGTACAACGTAACAGATAAATACCTTCTTAGTTGGGAAAGTTGTCTTAGAAAGGTTTCATTTTAACCAGAAAAGAGCATTCAATTTGTCGAAAACTAACTTTTCTAGCAATTTTGAAAAGCTGAAAGTAAGTTAAACTGTCTATTTATGCTTCAGTCAATGATAAGTATAGATGTTTTCAGTACCAGTAGGGGACATAATTGGCTTTAATATATTGCTGACTGAAGACAGGGCAAATAAATTTGAAAGATTTAAACAACTACAGGTCTGAAGTATGACTAGGGCTGAGAACGCAGTACTTAAACTTGAATAATTTTGCATGAACATCAAGCAAAAAAACAAATACAGGTTTGTCAGAAAATTGTGTTAAGGGATCCCATTGATGAAAACCGACCGACACGTTGTATAAATATGATAAACGAAATGGCTGGGATCATGTCAAATTGTTAATGAAAACTTTTGTGGTGAAATTTTAGTGTCGCTCATTCTGTGAATTGTCCAAAAAGCTTTATCCGTTTCAACCACAATATCAGTTTTTTTTGCAAGGATGAAAGCAACTTGTCTCCAGATAATATGATAGCAACTGGCGTCCAGTTTGTTGATTCGCATTCAATCGACGTGAGTGTCACTGCCTTGCTCTCGATGCGGCAGATGGAGGAAAAAATTGTATCCTCAATTTTTTTAATGGGATTTTTTATCGCACTTGAAGTTGAAATGTTTCGGCTGTTTTGTTCCTTTGGAAGAAAACTCTAAGGCGAGTGACTCTTCCAGTCGACAAAAGATGTTATTTATCCCATTGATGAAGTACAGTTACTAGCCGCTTTTCGGGGGAATGACAACGATGCTCCTATATAGAACCCCTTTAGAGCCTCCTATTCTCATTTAACCGGAATATAGGGAATTTTAAATGGTGTTATGAACTAATGAGCGTGGATATTCCTACCATATTCAACGAAGGTCTCATTGTTTGTGCATGCTTAAACTACATATTATTAATATTTGCGATAGCGAGCTATTATTGGCCTTCTCTTGGTTTTTAATTGCTCTCGTAGAGAAGCAATTATTGTAAACGTGTGCGTCTTTTTTTATGTAAAATTTTTGCTTGGCCGTTTTGACTTTTCGAGTGACTTTTACGCCCTTTAATTTTTGCGTGATCTTATGTTCTCTCTCAATCACAATTTCACGCAGCTGAACTCAATTGGCGGCAATTTAATACTAAAAGTCAAATGAAAAGTGTGCCGAAACTGGTGCCATTTTTCACTTTAAATTGTGGTATATAGTGGTATATGTTAACCTCTTATGTGGTTATTTGAAGCCCACTATTGAACTTCTAAGTCTCTACCCCCCCATTGAAGCAGGCTGCAATTGATTAGAGCTCCCACTAGTCGTTCGAGAGCAATTCTTTCGACGTTTAGTCGGTTATGTTTTAC
Source organism: Convolutriloba macropyga (assembly GCF_964194025.1). Lineage (NCBI taxonomy): Eukaryota > Metazoa > Xenacoelomorpha > Acoela > Convolutidae > Convolutriloba > Convolutriloba macropyga. The sequence goes on along the minus strand of NW_027452720.1, from coordinate 16,733 downwards.
AATTCAATTAATTTGAACTATTAGCGCGCTGTCTTTTTCCGACTCGAAGAAATGTAATGGTTTTCTGTTTTTTGACAAGTGAGCGAGCAAAAAATTGGAAGTTTGAATAGTGAATAAATTTTGAAAAAGGTGTTGCGTTGAACAATTTTCGGGGAGAAGAGTAGTTATGCTTTGTATGCCATCTTTTGAAACAGCGAGAAATGTAAAAAATTAACACCTCTAGTTGTGAACTCAAATTAAAGTAATGGTATTAGTCACGCAGAAGTAGTAAAAGGAGCGAAAATGCACCTTTGAAGCGCGAATTTTTTAAAATAAAGTGAGGAAAAAATGTTTGACAGATTTTCCGTTTTTGAGAAAGAATTTTTTGTCTTCCGATATTTGATTTCTTCATTTACTGTATTTTTGTCTTGGCTTTTCAGTAGGAACATTTTCAAAGGGTGACTCAGGCGCTACTTGTTTTCAAAATTTCTGTTGTTTTTTGTCTTGCCCTTTTTTCGAAGTTCTTTGCTGTCCTAACACTTTGTACAGCCGTTTATGGCTGATCATATTGGCTCTGATCAAAAATAGCTATAGATGTTTAATTGCTCTCAAACGAAGTTTGTAGCAATTATATTAGTCCTGTCGGTCTTTTTTAATTGCAATTTTTTGCTTGACCGTTTTTTTTTGTCTGAAACTATTGACTTTTCGTCCTCAAAACTGGATAACCAGGTAGCGCCCAGCGGGCATTAAGTGCTCTTAGAGCCTTTCAGCTCTGTTTCAGCTCAAATTGTTTTGGAGACTAATACTTATGGTGTGAAGGGCGGTTCTTAGAGGTTGATAACCCCTCCACTGTTGACCACCTCCCTCCCACTATTGCCCCCACCCCCGGCCCGCGGGCTGTTATCCCCCACCACCCCAATGTTGCACCACCCCCCATCAGCCCTCGGTGCACCCCCTCTCCCCTGTTTCTAGCTACTGACGAACAACCGCTCGCTATAAACAGGGAAATTTATACTCTTTTGCACAATTGTTTTAGAGTTATGTTTTAATAATAGGTTACTGCATAGTTTCTAGTTGTGATGGAATGTTTTCAACATTTTAACATCACGAATTTTAGCATTTTTTGACAAAACGTGCAATTTTTTTTCAAATTTTTTGACATATATACTTCCTTATTCAGATGTTTCTATACCCAGGAGCCGGAAAAGCTCCTAAGGGGTTTGATAATAGGTTACTGACAAATTTTTATTGGCCGTGGAATAGTTCTTCAAATTTTTAATGGCACAAATTTTGGCAATTTTTTTGATAAAACTTGCTTTTTAAGTTTTGAAAATTTTTGTTGTTTTTAGGTTTTTTTAGCCTCAAGAGCCAAGAAACCTCTTCTAGGGTTTGAAAATAGTCTACTGTATAATTTCTAGATGTAATGAAATGTTTCGCAAGTTTTTAACATCAAGAATTTTAGCATTTTTTGACATTTTTTGCCATTTTTTTCAATTTTTGACAATTTTTGACATTGTAATTATTCAGGTTTTCTGAGACTCAAGGGTCAGGATACTTCCATTATCGTTTGATATTAAGTTACTGGAAAGTTTTTGTTGGTCATTAATTTTCAACTTCTTAATATCACAAGTTTTAGCAACTTTTTAATAAAACTTGCAATAAGTTTTTTGACTTTTTTGTTATTTTTTCATTTGCCTCAAAAGCCACAGAACTTCCTCTAGGGTTTGTTTATATGTATACTGCGTTGTTTATAGATGTAATCGAATGTTTTAAGATTTTAATATCACGAATTTAAGCATTTTCTTAAAATATTTGCAATTTTTTCATGTTTTTGAATATTCTCCGGCACCAGGGGCACTGGAACTTCCTCCAACGTTTGATAATAAGCTGTTGCATGCTTTCTACTGTTAATGGAAAGTTGATCAATATTTTTATGACTTCAGTTTCAATAATTTTTGGATAAATTATAAAATTTTTAAATTTTCGGAAAATTTTTATCATGTTCTAGTTTATGGATCTCTGAGCCAGTGAAACCTTTTCAGGCTTGCAACAGGGATACTGGATAGTCTGTTGAGATAATGAAATGGTTCTTAAGATATTAATATATTGAATTCTACAAAGATTTTGTTAAAGTTTGCAATTGTTTCCAAAATTATTCAATATATTTTGTCCTTTTCTGTGGTTAACGACCACTACTGGCCAACGAAACTTTTTAAGTCTTGGAGATGGGTAACTTGACAGAACTTTCGAGACAAAAAATGATTTCGAACTTTTCTTACTGCAAAGCTGAAAACTTTTGTTTTTAATTTTCAGTTTTCTATTTCATTTATTTACTAACTAGAAGTTGCAGAGTCGAATCCCATCATAGAAAATATTCCCATCTCTTTCTCTCTATGTCGGTTAGGGTTTCTTTCCCTCTCTTTCTCGTTCACGTTTTATCTCTCTCTCTCTCTCTTTATTGATGTCGCACTTAGCTGCTGTTATGTGGCGTAATGTCATCATCTCTGATCCTCATTAACAATGAGTTATAGTAGAAATATTTTTTTATCATAAATGACTTAACAGGCACTTTTTAGGAAATCATTACTAATTGCTCTCAAAAGAAATTTGTAGCAAATATATTAACACTGTTTGTCTCTTTTATGCAATTTTTCGTCTGACCCATTTGACTTTCGTCTTCAGAAACGGGATAGAGATAGCGCCCAGTTAGCATAATGTTCTCTTAGAGCCGTTCAGCCCACTAGTCTTAGAGCCTTTCAGCCCACTAGTCTTCAAGTATGCGATTAGCAGAAACAGTTAGCACCCCCACCCACCCACCGCCCCCACATCTGTCCCCCCATTCCAATTTTGCACCCCCGCTGTGCTCACCATACGCCCCTTAATTAATCTAAAGCTAGCCTCACTAAACCGTGGCTAGCTACTGACGAAGCCAACCGCTCGCCGGTCGTTTGAGAGCAGTTTGCCCGACGTTGGTTGGTTATGTTTTGGGTTTTCATTTATTATTTAACGTTTTTAACTACTTTTTACTACTTGGTTTCAAAAAAAATTCTCGGATTTTTTGTTTTGCTCGCTATTGTTGTTCATCCTGTCCTATTACTTTATATCAATATTAGGTCTAATTGTCTCTCGGATAAGGCGTTACTGAAGCTTTTAAAGAGTTTGAATTTATATCTAACTTTTTTAACAGCTTTGACGCGTTTTCAAAAATTATATAATTCAATTTTTTTTTTTTTTCGTTTTCTAGTTCTTTGTTGTCCTATCACTTAGTGTCGTCCATTTCTGACCTCCTTGTCCCTCTAATAAGTTGTGGTTGATTCTATTTAATGTTAGGAATTCACGTGTAACTGTTTTTACGACTTTAACAAAGTTTGTCTACAATCTATCTGTTCTTAATAGGTGGTTTTTACTGTGTAGGTTCCATAATGTACCGGTTTGTAACATGCTGGTATGGGTTATAATGACTGTGATTACATTATTTCTAAAAAGTGGGAACTGATATTTTTAATTTTTTTAATGTTAGGTTTAGAATATGTCGACTGAATTGCGTGCGTGACATTAATTTTGGTCGAGTCCGTTTTTTCATTTGCACCATCAATTTTTTGGTGCAACATGACTTTCCTCACGTTGAAAATTACTTGACTTCAATTCCAGGAGAGGAAGTCAACTTAGTGTGTGTCATTCATTCTAATTGAAGGTTATTCGAGGGCAGCTGATAGAAGCAGCACTAAGTTATGCAGATTCTTAATAAAAAAAATAACATCTCAGTAATTAATGAAAAAAGAAGAAAAATTTCTCTTTCAGTCTGTTTTCTTTACTGTTAGTTGGTTGTATTTTTTTAATTATTTTTCAGGTTTTAATTTTTTTTCAAATTTTTGAAACTGCAGATCTCCGCAGCTGTCGCAGCTATTTTCTGGCAATCTATCAGCTATGCTGTAATTTTGTCTAAAGTCATGCTCTATACTGGTTTTATTAATCTCAGTTTTTTTTTACTGTTAGTTGGTTGTATTTTTTAAATTATTTTTCAGGTTTTAATTATTTTTCAAAACTGCAGATCTCCGCAGCTGTCGCAGCTATTTTCTGGCAATCTATCAGCTATGCTGTAATTTTGCCTAATGTCATGCTCTATACTGGTTTTATTAATCTCATTTTTTTACTGTTAGTTAGTTGTCTTTTTTAAATTATTTTTCAGGGTGTTTTTGAACGATTAGAGCATTTGAGAACAAAGGGTAGGTTTCTGTGAGGGGAATTTTGTTTTTTAAATTGTTTATTTTTAGATAATTTTGTTGTCTTAAGGCATTCGTGTTTTACTGTCAAATTGTCTAAACAAATTTTGGCAGGAAATTTTGTTGTGCTTTTTATATTAGCAGCATATTGTTACTTTTTCATCATGAGTTCCAATATTTCGTAGGAAAAGAACGTCTAACGATGAAACAGCTACCGGTTCCGAATGTGAAAAGGAAAAAGAGAATGAGATTGCTGTAAAGGCACCTAGAACCAGTGCCAATTCGACAAGCAGTAAACGAGCACTTTTTGACATGTCTGCTGCCTCAAATCAGTCAATGGAACGTACTGAGTCTCCATCGCCGAACCCTGACAGCCAACAGGTATTGATTACTCTATTGATGATATGACAATAATAATAATTGTGGTCATTGCAGAGAAGAACGACAATAAGCCAACAGAGTCTTGTTCTGTTGTCCGTTTTCTTTTCATTTTAGTCTGTTCCGTGTCGCAAGCAGCACTGCTCTTGGTATTGCGGCTCTGATAAAATTTCCATATCTTTCGAGTTTATTTTTACTAAAGTATTCACCTAATACAATCGTACATTTAGTTTTATCTTCAGTTTTTGTCTCATTGGTTTAATCGACTTGTAGTTAAAATTTGAAAGATTATTTTAAGTACCAAATGTTTTTGCAGGAAATAGATGAAGGTGTGATTCGAAAACTGCGCAAGAAGAATCATAACGGAGAGACAGAGCTCCATCAGGAGAGTAAGAGAGGCAACTTGGACAGAGTTCTGCAGCTGTTGGAATTGGGCGCAGATCCGAACACGAAAGATAACGCCAATCTCAGACCTCTACATGAACATAAAGCCCTCCAGGTATTCAAAAAAAACTTATAACACTCATGTGCACATTTTAAAATGCCGAAAGTCTGCAGTGCCAGAAGTCAAAGTGCCAGAAGTTGCTACTTAGCCAGAAGTTGCTACTTAGCCAGAAGTTGCTACTTAGCCAGAAGTTGACTTCCGCTTACTTTCGTCATTTTAAAACGTGTGCGTTTCGTGTTTTAAGCATGGTTAAGTGACTCTGCAGACGTCACTTCGAAATTCTGACTCAATATCTCGAACTACTTCGCGGTTCTCGATAAACGCCAGAAGTTCTCAGTGACTTAAAGCAGAGTCACGTAACCATTACTTAAAATCATATGATACATACAATGACTGATGGGAACACATTTGAACTAATGGTAACACGGTAATGCACATAGATATAAAAGTTTTGATATAATGAATTAATTAATTAGGCTTGTTCAACCAAAGATTTTAATTAACTTTTAATATGAGTGCTGCAGTGGTTCAAATATAATAAAAAAAACTACGTAATATTGGTCAAAGGAAAGAGCAGACAACCGGTTCATGCCACCCTCAGAACAAACGAAATTTGAAGCCAATTGTTTTTGTCTTTTTGGATCTTTTCCGTTTGTGCCCCCCCCCCCCCCGTCCGCAGGCAGTACGTTATGCAACCCCCTACCCTCCCCCCGTTATGAAGCACGTGTTATTACATAGTAAATCATTGTGGAAAATTATGGCTAGTGCCCCCGGGGGGGGGGGGGGGGTGCAAATAATGAACACCCACTAAGCTGGTGCCACAAATGGAAAGGATCCGTCTTTTAACGTTTCAATTGACTTTACGTCTTTGACTTTGTTTTTTACGTGATCTAAATCCCTCTCAAAATTTTAGACAGCTCGAATAACGACAATTTACTGCTTACAGTGAAATGGAAAGCGCTCCGAAATGATTTCAGTATATCATAATTTGAAATCCCGGATCTATTCTGTCCCCCCCCCCCCCCCCCAGCTTAGTGAGCATTAATCTTTTATGACCCCCAGGCGCATGTGCTATTTTCTTACATAGAACGTGCTATATAACAACATATAATTTGTAACTGGGAGTCATAAAAGAACACGGGGGGGGGGGGCAGAGTAGATCCGAAATCCGTTAAAGCTGCAGCCCGATACTACCCTACCCCCTCTAGCCCGCTAAAGCAATTTAATACTGCACTGGATTAGAACACTTTTTAACATGAGTATTTTAAATTGCTCTCAAACAAGGTCTTGAGCAATTATATTAACCCTGTGGTCTTTTTTATGCAATTTTTCTTTCGCTTCACCGATTTTTCGTCTAAACCGTTTGATTTTTCGTCCTCAAAGACAGGTAACGTCTGTAGGGCACTAAGGGCTCAGCTTTTCGGCTTGCTAGACTCTATTATACAATTCACTGAAACTGTTTTGGAGACATATTAATGGTGTGAAGGGCGGTTGTTAGAGGTTGACAGACCCCCCCCCCCCCCCACCAACTTCACCCCTCCCTCCCCCCTCATCAGCCCACCTTCACCCCCTTCCAATCTCCAACCCCTTGAATAGCGTTCCACCCGTTAACCCAGCGCATTGATCTTAAGTCTTATCCCTGAAATATTCCAGAACCGCGAGGTGTGTCAGACGCTGTTGGAGTTCGGTGCTGATCCCAGAGTGCACGGGGGAGATAACGATGTGACTCCTTTACACGTGGCTGTGCAAAATGGGTTCACTGACGTCATCTCTCTCCTTGTACAATGTGGAGCTGATATTCACGCAGCTGCAAAGGTAATCACGATTCTGTTGTTCCTTTAGTTGAGGGAAAGTTTGCAGCTATGTTAGTAGAACAATTGACAATTTGCTCTATAAAGTCAACTGATCGTTTTTTTTTAATCTTTTAGTTTAACACCAATAATTTAAAGAACTGAAATCTGTTAACCCAAAGACAGGTAAAACCCAAAAGCTTGTGTGTAGTGCAAATGCGATTTTATTTTTGTTCTCAGACAAGTAATTAACTTTAATCAACGGCAACAGGATCTTTTATGATATGCATTTCTGAGCCGTTTCTATGGGATCTACTATGAATTTTCGTTTCAGGCTGCGGGTGGGAATAAATTTAGCCCTCTTTCACTCGCAAAGTTTTACGGAAACGCGGAGGTCATTGAGCTGTTGGAATCATCGCACGCCAAGTATCACGGCAGCGAGAATTCGAACGAAGATAATGGTCTCAAAGATTACGTCACAACACCTCTGAGGAAATCCAAATTTAATGTTGAAGTGACACGACTGAACAAAACGTTGACCCCGGTTGCTAAGCAACAGAAAGATGATGCTATTACTCAATTCAGTCATTCGGGCCTCTGCTCTAAATCAAAAGCCATTTGCCACGCTTTCTCTAAACAGTTCAAAATCAAAATAAATTCAGAATTTGATGAATCCTGCAATGTTTTGGTTTTGGTCAAGAAGGCCGAAACTAATGAGTATTCTAAAACTGTTAAAGCTGCGGCTGCAATTATGCGTGGTGGTTTGCTCGTCGATTTGAAGTGGGCCGAAGAAAGCCTGAAGAAGGGGCAAATTTTCTCGTATCAAGAGTATCTTATTGACTCTTTCGCTGATTATCAGGTCAGTGCTATAAAATGTTATAATAAAAACCCATTTGAACATATAGTTCCTCTCTACGCAAGTGGGATGGGAACAGTGAATTGGAAGCCTTTTAGGGAAATAATAGTACAAACAGAAAACAAAAGTATGATGCCATGAAATTGTTCAAATTTTACGGTAGATTCAAAAGCAACTGAGCTACGTTTGTATCCTCTGAAAATATTAAAAAAGCAAAGCTTGTTTATTAATTGCTCTCAAACGAAGTTTGTCGCAATTAAATTAGTCATGCTGGTCTTTTTTATTTTATGCAAATAATCGTACTATCGACTTTTCCTCTGATCGTTTCTTTCTGACCATTTGACTTTTCGTCCTCCAAAACAGGATAACAGGTAAAGCCTAGAAGGCATTAAGTTCTCTTACAGCCTTGTGGCTCACTAATCTGTAAGTATGTGATTCACGGAAACTTTACGCAACATAAATTCATTGATGGTGTGAAGGGTGGTTTGATCCGCTCATGCTCAACCCCTCAATTAAGCTAAAGCTAGCCTCCCAGAGAGCTACTGACGAAGTTAACCGCTCACCAGTCGTTTGAGAGCAATTCTCTTGACATTCCTCGATTGTTATGATAACTTATACACTATGGTACCAACAAGCTATGTACATCATAATTTCTGCTCTTTAAGCGTCACTTTTGCTCTATACGTTTACTTTGCGGTAAAGCGTGAAGAAATTCGTGTCGTCTTGAAGTTTTAATAATGAGTTCATTCTCTTTCTACACTCACAGAAAAGATGGTTAAGCTGCTTTGTTCTTTTACAGTTTGCCATGCTTTTGCGGTTCGAAATGTCGGACAAAAAACAAAAACAACTCTGTTTAAAAGCAAGATTTAGTCAACAGCATGCATACAATTGATAGCAAAAAATTAACAGGCTCAAGGCGTAGTGAAGGATTTGTGAGAGTTCGATGAAATGGAACGAGATTTTTCACAAAAACAAATTTGAGTTCGGACAAGCGCTATCACTTATGTTTTGGTGTAATATTCAATCAGATAGGTAAAAACTGTTTGTGAGATAATCAAGCAAGCTAAAGATTCTAGTTTACTTAGAAATGTTGAAAAATTAGGGAGAAAAGATCTTGAGGACCTTATTTTTCAACAAGCTGATGCTCCTGTGCATGAATCAAAAACTAATATCAATTTATTCAAAGAAAAGAAGTGGGATTTACTGTAATGGTCATCAGTTAGCTTGATCTGAATACAATTAAATTTTGATGGGCAGTTTTGAAGCAACAAATACGAAAACATACAGTTCTTTGAGAAAATATGGTTGAAAAAGTAAGGAAAAATTGACACCGATGTTCTTACAATTTTGTTTGGAAACTACAAATCGTCTTCCAGATTTTTTTTAAAAAACTAAAAGTGTAATGATCCGTTATGAGAGAACTGATTTGAACTCAGAATGTTGTATTATTTCATTTTTGTTGCGCTTTTTAGAAGTTCTAGGTATACGTAGCTTTTTGGTACCATAGTGTATTTAATTACGCTCTTTGTTTCCATAACATCAATGCGGATTCTATTTTACTAGTATTTGTCTTAAATAAGCATTCATTAACCAGGGTCAACTATGTTTTTTTATAAACGCTGAACACTTTTGCGATCAGAACTTAAGTATTTTTGAAGCTTATTACTTATCATTTTTATCCCGCGATAAAAATAATCCCACATACGTAAAAATAATTTGTGTTTCAGGATAGCGTCAAACAAGCGCGGGAGGCTCATCTGCTCTCTAAAAAGTTATTTTCTGGTCTGGAAGTGTTTGTCAAAAACACAATTGATGCTGAAGGAACAATCGGATGTCAACAGCTGAAAGAACTTCTGTCACTCAGTGGTGCCAAATTGCTACCGAGAGAACCAAAAGCTTCATCGCTATTGGACAACAATGATTTCATGAACAGTGCTAAACGTCGGCCAGAATTTCTTCCAGAAAACTCTAGAATAAACGATATGCGTGTTGTGGTAGTTGTTGGGGATTCAATTGAAGGCGCGAGCAACGCTGCCCTGAAACAGGTGATTCCCGGATTGTATCAGGCCACCAGTCATTGGGTTCTGGAATGTATCTGGAGCTTTTCCATCATAATTTCCGAAAACTGATTAACTCAGTTCTGGTTACCGAAAACTTGATTTGGTGAAAAACTTATTTGTGCTGTTTGTTTGTTAAAGTTTTTCGTAAAATTTCGTGCCTACTCATTTGTTAAAACTCACCTTTAGTTGGTAAAGAACTTATTTGTATCTAAATTGATTGAATTTCAGTTTCGATTCCTGTGTGTATTCGAAGTTTTTGAAGATAATGCTGATGTTTGATCTAAGTTTTGGGCATTTTTTTTGTTTCTGCCGTGGCGGATTGTTCAGTCATAAATTGAATTGAATTGAATTGTTTTTGGTTTGTGATTTTTTTATACATTAACCTGCAACATTTACAAGTTTTTATAAGATAGCGCGTCTTGAAATACTAAGGTTTCTTTCTGAAAATAGGTGTGAAATAGTACTTCCGATAAATTTTATGAGTAATTGAAATCCGCTTTATGAGTGATGAAGGTTAAGCTTATAACTATTTGTGAGGTCACACGTTTCACATTTAATATTTTCTTGTTAGAAAACAATAAAAGTGAAATTTTAGAACAGCTCATCTGTGATCTTTTTTCCATGTCTTGAAAGTTTTCGCAATTTTAGACTAGTGAAACCGTGTTCTTTTATTCAACAGTTTTAAAAGATACAAAGCACAAATAATTTTACTGCCAATAGTTCTCTTGAAGTAATGAACCATAACTATTATATGTACTTATCATCCGTTGTACTCCTGGCTGGAATCCTAATGACTGGAATAAAAACGAAACCCGCAGTTAGTATTTCTCTAACATAGAGAGCTTTCAATAGAATTTCTAAAAAATTTTCCGATCAAATCTGCTCGAGGAAAGCATTATTACGCCATTATTTTTGTTTAATTTTCGATAACATGTAGCGACATCGTCAACTTTGTTCCACCTTTCCAGTTGTCCTCAAATCTTTACCTCATTTTTCAAGAAAATTCCGGTTTACGCAAATGCGGTAACTTCAAAATTGATTATTCATTTGTAATTGGATTCGTAACCGGTCTATAAACTGACCAGTTAAGTACCTCTCACTCCCGCTCATCGAAAATTTTGCTAACAATCTTGCAAGGTAGCGTTATTGTATTGAAAATTAAGCCATGAAATTGCATTTAAGCGTCGTAATTTTTCAAAGTTTCAGACTTGTTTAGCACCTAAAAAGCCTTTTCCGTCGATCTGGTGCACCCCAGTTTGAAGATAAAAGTGCTCGCTTGTCTGAAATTTTTCTTTAAAAATACCGTTTCCTCCAAAAATGCAAGAAAAACACTTAGCTAGAGCTGCGCGCCCATGTTTGTCGGTAAAAAAAACATTCTGCTAGCAGGAGAGGGGCTGCCTGGGAGTATTGATAAACACTGTCAGATGATGATTCTTGCAGATGATGATTCTTGTTTTTTATCTTCAAACTGACTTTTGCTGCATGTTTTGACAATTTGTCTCTACGTCTGGAATTTGCATCGTAGCAGCTGGTAAAATAACGGATCACTATATTCTGCTCCAGTACTGATTTTTGAATTTTTAGAAAAATTGTTTAACTTTTTATTGAATCAATTTTGGGGTCCTATGCTTGCCTTGTCCTGTAAACTGATTTTTCACGTAACGTTTGGATGCATGTTACGCGTTGGATTTTGATGTTATGTTGAAAGGTATCTGCATTTCTTCACGCAAATTCGATATGGTAAAATATAAATTTGGAAAACAGTTAACCTCCCGTTCTGTAAAAGCGGAGAAAACGAGACATTCTCTTAAAGCTTTGATTTGTCTCGCTTTTTGTCACACCTTAGCACATTTACCATTTAATTTTCAGATTGAACCAGAAATACTATAGGAAAGAGCACAAATCAGAAGAATTAGGCAAGAAAAATTGCTTGAAGAAGACCAAAATTGCAAAAATTTACTCAACCTTACTGAAATATCTATAACAGTGACAACCCATAATTAGTATCAATTAAAACGAAAGACAATCAAGACAACTAGAACAATCGATTGGATCCACAGAACTCAAAAAATGCTTAAAAATATTTTGAAGAATATGAAAAAGGCTGAACAGTGCCCCAATGGCAAAAAAAGTGTTAAAAATAGCTCAAAACAGTAAGTATTATCTCAGTATTATTTGCATCAGATGCTCACAGATGCTTTTAAACACAGCATTACAGTATTAGATAATGGAGACAAACTCTTGCATCTGAAATGATAATTATAGTTTAAACTTAAAAAATTTTGCTTTGAAAATGACACCCGTGAGCAAAAAAGAAACTTTTCTCGCTCTCTGTCAAAAACAAGACATGAGCAGACACCATTCTCTCTCTCTCTCTCTCTCTCTCTCTCTCTCTCTCTCTCTCTCTCTCTCTCTCTCTCTCTCTCTTTCTTCACTCTTATGAGCAATTTTATTTATGCACCTTGCTTTCACTTGTTTTTCTGTTCTCAATACACTCTAATAAAACTGCTGAACAAAAACGACGCGCCACCAATATTCCTATGCGACTCGCAAAGACCTTAAGATCACAAGTCGCCGATGATACAGAAACTACCTTTTAACTACGGAAACTACCTGCTATCTGGTAACTACAAAAGCCACCATTGAAGCAAAAAATATTTCAAAAAAGCTGAAACATTCAAGATTTTTAATGCAATTGAATTCCTCTTATAGGAATATGCAATCCTCGACAGGCTCAAAAACTTTTCTATTTAAAAACGATTAATAGAAAAATAGATCATAAACAATCATAAAGGAAGAAATTGTCAATTTTCCGTCTTTTGAAAACCTCAAATTCCTCGCTTAGCTATAAGCAAGCCTTGCCAGGCTTACACATTTTCCTATTTATGCACAATTCATAAACAAAGAAATTGGGGAAAATAAGGTATACATTTATGAATTTTCCTACTCAACAAAAACACTTTTATACCAAAAAACGGTAGTAATTTGGTAGCCAAAAAAACTTTGAACATGAGCAATAGGTCTATTTTCAGAACATAAGTGAAAAAATGGTAAAAATAAGAAATAAAATTATCATTTTCCCCTTTTTTTCTCAACAAAAACACTGTTTTATAACGAAAAACTGTAAAATTTTGGCAACGAAAAAATGTAGCGAAAATATGGTAACGAAAAAATTTAAAACAGCATTTGAACAGGCTCAAAGTTTCCATTATAGCTCATTCAAACAGTAAACCAAAAAATCTCCTTTACAAAGAAATGCCTAAAAAAGCGTCACGTGAGCAAACAATTTGCTCTCTAACCGATGATTTTTTCACTCTCTCGAAAACTGCGATATGAACAAAAAGCCAATCTTGTTGCTTCACTCCCTAAATTTGTTCAACACTTAAACCAATATACCAAATTTTCCACGCTTTTGATTTTCTGCTTCAAAACTCACTCCAATAAAGTTGGTTTAAAAAAGATACTCCTCTAATGGCAGAACTCCACTTCGCATCGTAATAAAGCGAGTTTTGAAAGTCCGCTGTTGTGAACTATTTTTGCTATACGTTTTCTCGGAGCATAATTTGTGATTGGAATCATCAACATATGCGCATTGCATCTCATGGCGACCAAAGAAAGAATCTGCACATAAATAGGAGCTTTCTTAGAGCTCCGACTACATAGAATTTTTTTATGTCTACCAATTATAAAATCTAAAAAATTTCAATGGATTCGCGTTATCGGGAGCTTTTCATTCCCACTACTATTTAAGATCTCTCGGCAGTTGATGTTGATTGGCCTACAAAACAGTCCGGCCATCATAAAATTCCTCACCCCATACAACTTGACGGTTGTGCAAATAAAGGCTCCTGGTGTTGCTTGTAAATAACTTGCGTTATGATCTGTCGTCTGAATTCTGGTCCATACTCTATAAAGCGTTAAAAAATAGCGTGATAAAAAATGCTCCTCAATCTGGAAAAGGTGACCTTATTTTGACTTTTGACCATACTTTTGCGGTAATTGTAAACTAAGATTGCTCGAAAGATATTCAAGCAAAATTTACCATTTGATTACACTTTTTTAACGAAATAATTTTTCTTGTCATACTACTTAATTAGTTTTCTGTACCATTTTTTGAGTACACAATTGTTTTGACAGATGTGGCCGGATATTCTTGCTTGATTTTTTATTGAAAAAATTGTTTTTTACATAATTACAAAAATTGTACTTTGCTGAGATCATTTTTTAATAGCGGTCAAACTGCCAATATTGATCTTAGTTAGTCGTGAATTAACAATCACCGACAAAACGAGGAAGAAAAGCTCATGTTAAATAAAAGGCGCTGAAATGGCGACTATGAAGTTCAATTTCAACGTAAAACTTTGATGTCCTTTGAAGAAACCTAATTCATTGATGGTTTTTCTTAGTCTGATAGCGTTGTGTCCTCTTTTTATAGCTGCGAAGCTGTAAGCTGAGCAAAGCTATATTGCGGTGCGTTAGGTTTTTTTACAATCCAAGAATTGGACTGTATTGGTGCTCTGTCTTTTTTTTATTTTTGTAAGATGTTTTCACACTTTTCATGACTTTGAGCTTTCAGAACGGGATAAACAGGTAAAGCTCAGCGGGCATCAACTTTCATTAGAGGGCCTTAGACGCGTTTAATAGTCTTTCAATTGCTTAGAGTGGCGAAGCTACTGGGAAGGCCGTAATTCAAGGTTAAAAGGTCATTTTTAGGAGTTTCGAGCCCAAAATGTTCCAATTTTTTGCGCTTTTTCGCCATTTTTTGACATTTTTGGAGGACGAGTCGAAAATTGAGGTTTGTAAACGTTGATAAAGGTCTTTTCCAAGGCATAGTTGTTTTCTATGGCCGTTTTCAGAGCTATATGTTTTGGCACTCCAAATGTGAACACGCAATTTTATACTAATTTTTACAATTTAAAAAGTTTTAATAAGTTTTTTAAAAAATCTTTTGTCATTTTTTCAGCTTTTTCAGATTTTTCAAGAAACCTTCTTCGGGGTATGATAATAGGTCACTGCATAGTTTCTATTGTTAATGGAATGATTTTTGAACATTTTATCAGCACGAGTTTTTTGCAATTTTTTGATAAAACTCGCAAGTTTTTTTTAAAGTTTTTGTCATTTTTTAGGTTTCTCAATTATCAAAGGCCACGGAATTTCCTCTACGGTTAAATACTAGGTTACTGCATATTTTATATTGGCAATGAATAAGTAACTGCACATTTTTCTAGAGGTAATGTATTGGTTATCATTTTTTTAATAACATGACTTTTTGTAATATTTTGACAAAAATTAATTTTTTTTCAATATTTCTGAAAATTTGTTATGTTCCAAATTTATTGACCTTTATGAGCCAGTGAAACTATTAAAGGTTTGAAATAAAAATACTTTATAGTTTCTGGAGAAAATGAAACAGTTCTGAAGATGTTAACATCACGAATTTTAGCATTATTTTGTTAAAATTTTTAATTGTTTGTTAATTCTAATTTTTTTTTCATTTCTGAGTTTAACTATCTTTACTGGCCAACAAAGCCTTTTAGATTTTGCATGTGGGTTATATGGCAGAACACCACAGACCAAAAAATGGTTTTGAACATCTTATTGCCGCAAAATTTAGAAACGTTCTTTAAATTTTGCAATGGTCAGTTTTTTTGATTTCTCGAGTTTATCTACCTGTAGTAGAGTCTCTTTCGTCAAATTTCTCAAGTTTATCTACCTTTAGTGGAGTCTCTTTCATGTCTTGTGCGTGAGTAAATGAGTACATTGAATTGTATCATAATTGGCCTTCATGATAAAAGCTTCAAGAGTTTTATCCATGATTATTTTCTTATTTAATTTGTTTGATATTTTAAATTCTTAACTTGGAGATTGTCTTTTCGCTGGGATTGTTCAGTTTATCTGCTTGTCAGGTTCTCATTAGTTCTGAGTATTTCATTCAGTTCTTTGGATTGTATTTTAGGACTTGTCCTTCTATGTTTTTTGTTTCATGGTCTCACGCTCTTTTTTCGTTTTACATTAGTTCACACAGCAAAGCTGAAAAATTCAAATTTTCTGAATGACTTCTTCCTCTCACTAATGGCATTTGCGCGCGTGGCGTCATTTCTCACTCGCTTTAGCAAAAGTTTTTAGGTTATTTGCGTGATTAGATTTTGATCATACTTGACTTACCTCACTCAATAAAATGACTTTTGCACTTTAAAACTTAAGTTTAGATTGAATTTGTTTAAGATCAAAGGAACTCATTGGTGTACTAAAGGTCCCTAATAAGAGGCTTCTGCGGAATGAATTTTAGCAAGCTTTATTATATTATCGCTGAATGTTTTTTACCTAGTTTTTTGAGCGGCGTCGATTTTTCCATTTTAGATCTGTATCTGCTTCTATCTCTATTATATGGTACGCAGGTCTATTCTTTCGCAGCTATTCCGGCAATCTGCCGGTTATGTTATCGTTTTGAATGATGCATCATCACTCATTTCACATTCATTGAACATAGCAAATCTTTGTGCCATGAAATGAAGTGGCATGTGCCCACAGAAGCAGACCTAAATTACGTCGGTCAAATTTGCCCAAAGTGTAACAAAATTCCGTTATGCTATTTTAATTCATGTCATTTACATTATCTTCGCGGAATTGGGTTAAACTCAAAAGCCAGGCTATTTTGAAAGGAAAATAGTAACGAATTCTATAAAATAGAAAATTGAACAATCCAGGCTACAAAGCTCGTAGCCTGGGTTTTGCTTTCGAATGTAAAACAATTCCTTTTCATCGAATTTACCGAACTAAGTTTAAAATAAAAGTTTTTGCTGAAAAATCCCTTAGCCTAAAATTTTTTTAAAATTTAAGACGCTTCTCAAAATTTCAAATCAAATTTAATAACCGGCGCAATCAATGCTTCAATCCGAGTACAAATAAGTGCAATAAAGAGTTTAAACAGCTAAAAGACTGAAAATTATTACCATATTTTGTGCGTTTTATTATTGTGGAATTTTGTTACCAAATTGTGGA
>NW_027452719.1:0-76016 GCF_964194025.1 Convolutriloba macropyga | reverse complement strand
CCCTGAAATTCTCTCCGCTTTTAAAGTACTGCCCTGCCCTGCCCTGCCGCTAATTCTCTCTCTCTCTCTCTCTCTCTCTCTCTCTCTCTCTCTCTCTCTCTCTCTCTCTCTCTCTCTCTCTCTCTCTCTCTCTCGCT
The DNA here is from genome assembly GCF_964194025.1 of Convolutriloba macropyga. Classification (NCBI taxonomy): domain Eukaryota; kingdom Metazoa; phylum Xenacoelomorpha; order Acoela; family Convolutidae; genus Convolutriloba; species Convolutriloba macropyga. The sequence goes on along the minus strand of NW_027452719.1, from coordinate 75,879 downwards.
GCCTCCTTTTCCATCTCTATCTTGACTCAGAATCGGGTGTTAAATTATGTATACATTTTTTTGCAAAATGAATTTATATTGAAGTGAAAATTGACTAGTAATAAAAACTTGAAGAGCTTCTGAGACAAGTTTTTGCTACTTGCTGTTTTTGAAAAAAATTTTATTAAAAATTTGGGCGACTACTAAAAATGTGGGTCAAAATTAAAATGGGATAAATCGGACGTTTTTTTTCTGCTTTTCTGCTTACAGTTTGCTCCAGTGCCCAGAATGAAGGGGGGAGATGGAGGTGTTTGGTTCTTTTTTTCGAACCTTAATCTCATGATTTTTTTAGTTTCTAAGAAAAAGTCTTTTCACTGAAGACCCTGAAAAAAGTTAGAAATTAGAAAAATGTGTTAATAAAGTGTGTCAAAAAATAACCAATGGAGTCCTTCATTTAGTTGAAAATAATCTGAAAGCAAATGATGACCTTGTGATCTATTTTTTAAAAATACAATAAAAGGTTAAAAATAGATTAAAAGTTTTTTTCGTTTTCAAAAAAATATATTTTTCGTTTCTTAGCCGGATGACATTGATTTCCACTGAAAACGTTAGTATCATTTCCTTCTGGCATATCTTTCGACATCTTTGAATTCAATGATCTTTTAATAAAATTCTTAAATATCCCGGTCGATAAAGTCTGACGAATAAAACTTAGACACAAAGAAATGTCAACATTTTTGTGCAACTTACAGGATCCACTAGGGTATTGATTGTTTGTAGTGACTGTTCTTCGCCTTCGACGGAACAGTAAACTTAGATAGGAGATACAAATCTTAACAATCTAAATTTCCTTACTTTGAAACCATCCTTATTTTCAAGAGGAACAAATCCATGACCTCAGTTAACCATTGTATCCTAAAAATATCTATACATAGAAGACAATGTCTATTAGGTGTTTTGGATTTTTATTTGGGAAGAAAACAAACTATTAAAATTCGTCTTTTTTTGTTCTGGCACTTGTTGATCATCGTTTGATGCATAACGATTATAAGAGTTTTGCGTAATTGCTCAGAGTTTATTTTGTTTAGATTTTTCGACAAAAAGAATTTCGGGCTCTAATTAACCGTCAATTTTGGATGGGTCAAAAATGCTTGAAACAGGTTTTTGGCAAACTGGTTCCTGGCCAATTTTCGAGATTCTATTGCGTAGCAAGATTCTTTTTGAAGCGCTATGAATTTTTACCCAGACCCATTACCCCAACCAATTTTAACTATTGTGGATTAAACGGGGAATGCGCTCTGTTATATGCATTACTCACCAAATGTGAGATCAGAAAATGTTATCTTCACATATCGTTTCCAATGGGATAAGTTGTTGCAGTGTTATTGTTTATTTGTTCATTTTCACATTTTTAGAAGAAATTTGATTTTTCTACTCTCGACATACTTTCTGGAATCAGATTGATTTTTTTTGAACATTTCTTTGTTTTCCCATAATCTCTCCGTATTAAAATTTTCCTTTGGTTTTCCAAGTTTTTCGTCCCGAGCCTCCTCGAAACTATTTTTTGCAAAATACTTGCTCTACAAACGTTTCTTTTTGACTCACAAATTTTTCTCCCTAATATAATGGTCGGTTATTTATTTTGAGTTACACCCGAACGACGTTTGAAGCAATTATTCATTTTTTTGAGTGGTCGAGCGACTTTTATGACCTTGACTTCGGAAATTTGTGCGATTCCAATTTTTGGCGCGCCTATTCATAGTTATCGATGCCTTTCTGAGAAGTTTCATTTTGATTACCAAAGTTGTAATAGTCTTTTTTCAAGCTCACGTTATGACGCGCTGCTTTTGACTAAGTTTTTGCTCAAACATTTTTGGTCAATTTGGTCGCCTTCTTGATGTTTAGTTGTCCTTGAACACCTTTGCTGCAATGAGGCCTGTCTAATTAGACTTTTATTCGATATGATATGCTTAAATTAAAGGGTTTTCATTCAGCCAGAGTGGAATTAGATGCTAGATCCCAATGATTCAAGGGGCAGTATTTAAGTTTAACGCATCTTAAAATTCGAGATAACCAAAATTGGGGAAGCACGTTTTTTGTGTTCTAATTTCGCCATTCGTTGTTTGTGTTGTAATGCTGTTTGTCTTTTGATTTACTTTTTTCTCAGCTGATATTTGTGTACAAAATTATCATTTTATCGATAGATCTGATTACTACGAATACTTAATGAAGACGTAGTGCTGGACCAGCCAATAGACATTATTCACCCAGTGTCGGGGAGGGGCATTTATTAATTTAGCTTTTGTTTCTTTTTAAAGCTGATCATAAAATTTTTGGATAATAGTTTCTGTATCTGAGTTGTTAGTAGTAATAGTTAAGCAAGACAGGGGGGGGGGGGGGTAAAAGGAAGTACCTATGTATTAAGATTAGGTATAGCCCATTTTCGCTCAAATTCCAAGGAAGTACCTCACAGCTTGATACCCAAGCTGTTCACACGAGGGGCATTAGCAAGTTAATCCCTTAATATTAAATTAGGTCATTTACTCATTCACATATTGCACTTTAATAATGTAAATTTTCAAAGACGTACCTCACAGCATGACACCCAAGCTGTTCTCTCAAAGGGGATTAGTTAGGTAATGTTTTGATATTAAATTAGATAGGGTGACTCATTTACACTTACGTACGGTTTACTAGATTTCCAAAAAACGTACCTCACAGCATGATACCCACGCTGTTCACACGAAGGGGATTAGCAAGATAGTGCCTTAACAGCAAATCAGTCAGGTCATTGACCCCCTACCATATTACAGTTTACTAATGTAAATTTTCAAAAGTGTACCTAACAGCATGATACCCACGCTGTTCACACGAAGGGGATTAGCAAGATAGTGCCTTAACAGCAAATCAGTCAGGACATTGACCCCCTACCATATTACAGTTTACTAATGTAAATTTTCAAAAGTGTACCTCACAGCATGACACCCAAGCTGTTCACACTAAAGGGATTAGCAAGACAGTGTCTTAACAACAAATCAGTAAGGTAATTGACCCCTTACCATTTTACACTTTAATAATGTAAATTTCCAAAAACGTACCTCACAGCATGATACCCACGCGGTTCACACGAAGGGGATTAGCAAGATAGTGACTTAACAGCAAATCAGTCAGGTCATTGACCCCCTACCATATTACACTTTACTAATGTCAATTTCCAAATACGTACCTCACAGCATGATACCCAAGCTGTTCACACGAGGGGGATTAGCAAGTTAATCCCTTAATATTAAATTAGGTCATTTACTCATTCCCATATTGCACTTTAATAATGTAAATTTTCAAAGACGTACCTCACAGCATGACACCCAAGCTGTTCTCTCAAAGGGGATTAGTTAGGTAATGTTTTAATATTAAATTAGATAGGGTGACTCATTTACACTACGTACGGTTTACGTGATTTCCAAAGATGTACCTCACAGCATGATACTCAAGCTGTTGACACGAAAGGGATTAGCAAGATAATCCCTTGATAATAAATTAGGATGACTCATTTACAGTTACGTACGACTTTTCAAAAATGCACCTCACAGCATGACACCAAGCTGTTCACACAAAGGGGGATTAGCTAGGTAATCTTTTAATATTAAAATAGATAGGATGACTCATTTACACTTATGTACAGCTTACGTGATTTTCAAAAATGTACCTCACAGTATGATACCCAAGCTCTTCACACTAAAGGGATTAGCAAGATAGTGTCTTAACAACAAACTAATAAGGTCATTTACCCACCCATTCCCATATTAACAAAAAAGTACAATTTTTTATTTTTGGTTTTTACAAATTTTTTTTACAATTTTAATCAATTTTTTGTTTAAAATAGTGTTTCACTGTGTCGTTTTAAACTGAAGTTCCAATTTTCCGATTTCAGAAAAAGTTGTATTATTGTTTTGAAAATGTCTATTTCTTATTTTTTTTTTAGCCAATCACATAATCTGTCAGATCTGATTTTGGAATGTTGATGCTGAAATACATTTACGATTCATTTTGTTTTTTTTCTTGGTTGAACATAAGTAGCCTAAAAAAATGCAAAATACTCCAATTCTTCCTTCACTTCCTTCAACATCTTTTCTTTCTACTTTTCATTCAGATTTAGATTACGCTCCTATCACGGAAGCATCAATATTTAAAACGGTAGTAACCGATAACAATTTGGAATTATCTTTTGAGGTGGATTGCACTAGAGTAACAATTAAAACTCAGACAACTAGCTTGACACTTCCGAAGGATTTGTGGAGAACTTTAGAGGCAGCTAGACATCATAACCTCCACCTAGCCGAAGAAAAAGTCAACAATTCATTGCTTTCTCTCCAAACTTATTTTCAAACCATTGAAAGAATTCGAAAAGAACAAGGGTTTCACCCGTTGAAAGACAGCAAAGGAATTATTTTCCCGTACTCTCGTGACATAAATCACTACGGTGTTTGGTGGGTAGAAGACATGTTCTCCAAGCATGCGGACTCATTTTCTAATAAACCAGAAGCCTTCAATCTGCCCGATTTCAAAGACCTTATTCTTCCTCCGATCCAGGAAACTGACAATGAAGAGACTCAATCATCTCATCAAAATATTCCTTTCTCGAACTATAGGTGTTCTCCAATAGAATAGTGAGATAACTCGCTTTTGTTCGACGCTAAATTCACCCTCACGTGACTAAATATAGAAAACTCATCTTTGGCATCACGTGATGTTACTAAAAATAGAAGTGACATAACTATTACGTCATGACGCACGCTCTATTTTCATTGGTTACGAATTATTTTATAACATCTCATTGGATACGAAGTTTATTTTTCGCTACTGTTCTCGTTCTTACTTAAATTTCATTGGTTCAAGATATCAAGCCCTTTCTTGAAGACAATTCATTCATTTGTTTCTTTCCACTCTCAATATTCAGTTACCCTTGTATACCCAACTTTTCTACTTTAAAAACTCATTTTTACTTACTGATGGATCAAAGCTCAGTCTCGCCTAATTCCAAAAAACAATTCTCCTTTCCCATCCGCAAACGAAATTACAAGGGAAAACCAGTTGTTCCCTCTCCACAGTTTGATTACCACAATGAGAGCATGTTTTCTCTATTTAAAGACAACAACGATAAAAAAGACAACACCGACCCAAAACCAAATGAGGAGCACGATGGAAGAAATAACTGTTGGTCCTTTCAAGAATACGGGAACCGGAAGTTTCAAATCAGCATCCCAGAGGAAACCGTCAACTCAAACTCTAACTGGACTCACTTGAAAGTATTTCGCGAAAATGTGGAAAGTGAATATGTTCTGCATCAATTTCTGATGCTATCGGCCAGAGAATTGAAGTTTGTTATTGAAAAGATACCTGAGATGATAAAAGAAGCACTACTGTTCGAACCTACTGTAGGTACTGCGAAGCTAGTGATTGACGAAACTGTGTTCCAACCAACTGATGTTGAGGAAAAAGCAAAATTTGATGTGTTCTGGGAGGTGAGTGAGACTGCTCGACGGAAGGTGTGTGTAACTAGAATATTTTTCCAAGATGACCCGAATCGATGTTACTTCACAATCAAGCTGTTCACACGAGGGAGTGAAAAGGATATTTTTAGAAGGAAATGCTTTCTTTCGGTCAGAATTGGTGAGATGGAGAAACTACACAGAATGAGTGATGAAATTATTTCAGTGCTGAACAAAGTCAAAAATCAAAAAAGATCGCAAAGTGCATAACAGTAATTGTAAATTTTTAATACTGTATGTTGTGATGTTTGTATTTAATCACTTTTTAAAATTTAATGTTCCAGTACAGTTGCTTGATATGAACATTGAGGAAATTGTAGCGTTAGAGAAAGAAATCAGTAAACTTTTTGTTGGAAATACAAAACGCAAAAATTTTTTTTTGGCTGTCTGTCGAAGCTTGAACAAAAATGTAGATCTGGATAAAATCAACAGAGAAACTCCGTTTGGGGGACTAATAGGAGTTGGTGACTCAAAGTTAGAAAAACTTCTCAATTGGTCAAAAATTTTTCGATTACATGCTACATTTCATGATGCCGCAGGATACCTGAAAACAAATCTAAATATTGGCCCTGGATATTGTTACGTTGTTCCATTTTTTAATTCTATATTGAATTTTTGTTTCTTGGGACATATAACAGGTCTTGCATATTGTTGTTTTTTGAAAATGTCATCACGATTCCAATTAATCAAAGTGTGAATCATTATTACAAAAAGACGAACAAAAATCAGTTGCTCTCTAATGACAGATCATCTCAATCACGCATCTGACTTTATTTTTGATAATAACAATCAGGAAAGACCTCCTTGGAAAATCTGTGGTCGCACTTGCTCTCGAACAGCTTTTTTGTCAATATTTCAGTGCTTAGTTGTATTAGTACTGCTTCTGTTTTCAATTATTAATCTTATTTTTGCTAGAACTTGTGACGAACGAACAGTTTGGATTGCTATTCTTTCAGGTGCCGTTGGTTATATACTTCCTAATCCCCGAACATAAAATGAACAAAATCATTTCAACAAACGAACGAATTTTGATGTATCTTGTTGGTCCTTCCGGATCTGGAAAAACTGTTTTTATCAATGATATGCTACGAATGAAAACTTTTCAGCCATCATTTGATCGAATTTTATACTTTTATAAGCACTTTCAGCCAATTTACGACACAATGATGCAATCAATTGCAGACATAGAATTCATTCAGGGAGTTGACTTTGATTTAATCGATAACTTACCCGCTGACGGCAGTAAATATTTACTTATATTCGATGATTCATTGGACATTCTTTCCAAGTCGGAAAAGTTCAACGGAATTGCGACAGCCGGTAGACATCGAAACCTAAATTGTGTATATATCAAGCATAATCTCTTCCACAAAAACAAAACTGGACGTGATGCCGAGCTGCAGACTACTCACATTGTTTTGTTCAAATCACCGAGAGATGTGCAGCAGATTGATATCTTGGGAAGACAGCTAGGTCTCGGAAGACAACTAAAACAGTGGTATGATGATGCAACACAAGAACCGTATGGTCATCTTATGATTGATTTGAGACCATCTACACCTGATTTGTTGAGATACTGTTCAAATGTAACATCATTTCCCTCAGAATTCTTCGTACCGAACAGTCGTGCTCGTATTACTGATATTAATGATAAACGCACAGAACTATTATACTCTGAAGCTCTTTCGGAATCTCAGCAAGAAATTTCAACCAGCTTTCCTTCTAAATTGTCCTAAAGAGTTCATCAGATTTCTCTGTGAGTGTATTGTAAACTTGATTGAAGGAAACCTCACAGGAGTAAGAAAAAATCAGTTTGTTCGCTTCCAAAAACAACTTAGAAAGCTCACGTCAAAATCAACAACCCTCAATTCCAGAAGACTTATATTGGGCTCGAAAGCTGGAATAACAATATTAGGTTACATATATCAACCTTGTATGATCAAATTTTCAACTTTCTTCAATGAGTGAGGTCAAAAAGTTTGTTCTTGTTCCAAAAGAACTGTGGGAGTCCAGAAAAGGGAAATTACCGGAACCCTCCAGCGAGATCTATAAAAAGGAAGAAACTGTTTTTCCAGTTATCAAAAAAGCGAAAGAAGAAATTAGTTCCGAAAAAACCGATCGTCCACCTAAAGAACTTAAGACAGATCTGGAATTTCACTATAAGAACAGTCCCGAGACATTGAAAACTTTGAAGGAAATTTACGAAAACAAACGGTTGAAAGTTTCACTTTCCAATACAATTATTGTTGACAACGTTGACACTGGAGTTGATATAAAAACATTCCTTCATTCAATCAAATTGAAAAACGCTCCAGTTGATCCAAACTATTTCCTAATTCTTAAAGTTCTAAATCTGAGACCATATCTGGTTAAAAACAACATTTTGAGGACACAGTATGGTTCAGACTGGTTCAATTACAGTTTCAGATAGAATCAAATTGCAGAAGTTGTATAAAGGGAAGGGACCAACAGCTTTCGGTTCTATCAACAACCTAACCAAATCAAGTGGAATAAGTCGCGAGAAAGTTACAGAATTTTTACAATCAAAAGACTCTTATACGAAGTACAAAGGGATCAGAAGAAAATTTCCCCGGCTAAATGCGCATGCTCGCTATATTGATGATATTTGGTGTTTGGATCTTGCACAAATGGATAAACTATCACAATGGAACCGAGGTATCAACTTTTTACTCGTTACCGTCGATGTTTTTTCTCGATTCTTGCGAGTAGAAGCATTACGAAGCAAAGGAGCAGAGGGTGTGAAAGCAGCTTTTATCAAAATGTGTTCGAAAAAGAACGAACTCAATTTCCCGAAAAAATTATGGCTAGATCAAGGAAAAGAGTTTTTCGGAGATATGGCCAATTTCTGCGAGGATGTGGGAGTCAAATATTATCACACTTATAGTGAAACAAAAGTAGCTTTTGGCGAGAGAGCTATACGAACCCTGAAAAACTTAATTTACCGCTACCTGGAGGAAAAGGACACATTATCTTACATCAAAGACCTGCAAATGTTTGTTGACATCATCAACTCTAGAATAAATCGAAGTATTGGTTTGGCACCCAAAAATGTAGTAAATGCTGACTTTTTGACTGTCTTGTACAAGCGGATGAAACTACGAAAAAACAAAAAGCCTAATTTTAAAGTAGGTGATAAAGTTCGGTTGGTATTAGTAGGGCACAATTTTCAAAAAGGATATAAGCCTCACTATACACATGAAATTTTCCTAATTCGAAAAATAAACACTTTGGCTCCTTTCCCGACTTACTTTGTTGTTGATCAGAAAGGAGAAAACATTGATGGAATCTTTTACGAGCAAGAATTGTCAAAAGTTAAATAATCATTTTTCAATTAGTCGCGCTAGAAAATGGACGGTTACAATCTGCCTTATTTTAAAGGAGTTCCTCGTCAGAGAGGGCGTGGCTTTGGAGCCTTGGCTAGAACAGTCGCTAGAACAACTCTCCCAATTCTCAAGAAATACGTTTTACCTGCAGCAAAAAAATTGGACGAGATGTAATCGAGTCAGCCATTCCCGAAATTGGAGGTGTTTTATCAGGACAGACTTCAATTAAAAGAGCAGTAAAGAAGACTGCGAAATCAACAATACGAAAACAAGTTGGTGGTGGTATGAAAAAGAGGAAAAACACGAGACAAAGTATCGTTCGGCAAAAAATTCGGAAAGACTTTCTGAAGAACCTTGACTAATCATTTTCCCAAACAAACGTCACAGAGTACAGTCAAACATCATGAATTCGTTTTATCTTGAATTAGTATCCAACGCTTCCTCTCAAGTTTATCCTCAAAATACAATGGCTTCATTCACTAATTTTCTTCCCGACAAAATTGAACTAAATGGATCCTGGGAAGTAGCTTTAGTCGAAGTATCATATCCCGGTATATGTTATAACGTTGAAGGAGGGTTGATGACCTTTCACTATGATGAGAAATTTAAGCATGTCTTTGCCATTCCACCAGCAGTTTTTAACTCTATGGATGAATTTGTAAAGAGTCTTACAGATATTCCCAAAAAAGCACGACATCCCAAAAACTTAGATCCTCAATTTTCCATCAATATCGACAAAAAAAGTCGAAGACTAACTTTTTGCAATAGAGAATCTCAAAATGTATCATTCAGCAAAAGTTTGGCTGCTAACTTGGGCGTTGAAGCTGACAAACCTGTTATGCCTTATTCGAAAAGATCATACAACACCAAGTCCTGGGCAACGGCAGATCTCCCTTTTGATATTACTGGAACACATTCAGTTTTACTCTACTTGGATATAGTTGAACCCAATTCAGTCGGTGATGTGAAATGTCCTCTTCTACGCTCCTTTCCATTCAAACACCGAGAGTTCCATAATGATGAGATTAAGAGATCGCAAGTTCTGAGTTATCGCAGTTTCGAACACTTGAGATTCCATAAAGTAATCAAATCGAACTTCCACAGTATCCATGTAGAATTAAGAAACGCTGCTGGACACCTTGTTCCCTTCTTCCCTATTGGTCAAGTTCAACTTACTTTATTATTCCAGAAAAAATCTTGATCATTTCCTCAATTATCATTATAAAAAACGGTCGGCTAAAATGAATTCCTTATCTCACTCTATGCTCGACTTTTTTGGGAAAGTTCCAATTTTAGACCCAATTCTTTGGTCCAATGAACAACAAATATTTCCAACAAATTCCTTAAACGAGTCAACAATCGAATTTCAATTGGAAACTGATCGTAATATTTTCACTGACTTGCGATCTACTCGATTATTCATCAGAGGAAGGGTTATTAAAGGCGATCGAACACGTTTGGATAATGCCGAAGAAACATTATTGGTAAACAATGCTCTTCATTCACTTTTTTCTAATTGCGAAGTCTATCTAAACAATGAACAAGTTCACAGTGCCAATTCTCTTTATGCTCATCAAGCTTTTGTTTCTGCTGAGTTTTCAGGTACAAAAGGAACGAAGGAAAGCTTGTCTCAATGTCAAGGATATCGATACGAGATTGAGCCAAACGATTTTAATAAAAGACCGTTTACAGATGTTGTTTTTCAAAAAGATAAAGATGAGTTTACTTTTTACGGTCCGTTGGCAATAGGTCTATTTGCTTGTGAAACTTTACTTCTCCCAAATGTCAACCTCAGACAGAAGTTGATCCGGTCTTCTCCAGCGTTCTATATGATCGATACTGGTGGGCTGAACTCTGAGGCCTCAATTTTGGAAGCTTGCCTTTTTAGTAGACAGGTAGCAATCTCAGATAACTGGATGAGAAGTTTCAAAAGCAGACTGCTTCGAGAACCTGCCATATTTTACTATAATGAAGAACTTCCAAAGACGTTTATTATTCCCGCAGGACAGAACCAGTTTATACAAGAAAATATATTTTCAAACAAACCAATTCGAATGATTGATATTGCTATGAACCTAAATAATGAGTTCAGTGGAACATACAACACGAATCCGTTCCATTTTCGTAAATTTGGTCTTCGGCAAGTTAAAATTGTGCGTGGGAATCAAACTATAGTCAACTTGAAAACAGAAAATCACGTGAGAGCTTATGCTGAAACAATGAAAGCACTCAAGTTTGATGATGACGGTCCTAACATTCAATACAAGGATTTTGAAAACCATTTTCATTTATTTTTCGATCTTACTTCAACACAGGAGGCCAATGTCGAAATGCATTTTCCTGATGTAGTTGGAGCAGGAATTCGTTTAGAGCTCTACTTTGCTAACAATTTGACCAATACTGTAGAATTATTCGTTAGTGGTGAACGTATAAGTTCAATTGCAATTGATAAGGAGGGATCAGTCACCAAAAATGGATAATCAACAACTCTTACATGTTGTCAACAGGTTCCCACACCTAAAGTTCAAATACCTCGGTTCCTTCCCTGCAGATCTTCGACCAAGATATTTACCTACAAACACGTTTTGTATAATCAACATAGATCCATCTACTCAACCGGGATCCCACTGGATTTTGCTTGCGAATGAGAATGGAAAGTTGTTCTACGGAGATTCTATGGGAGAAATGTTGAAAAATTATGGTATCAAGACAAAATTAAACTTTGGTTCATTAGTACAGGAGAAACTCCAAGATTCAGAATTGTGTGGTTTATATGCTATTTATTTTGCACATGTGCTATTCTCTAAAGTTTCGTCTAAATATTTAAATGATTTTCATATATTGAAGTTCTTTGCTGATGTTTTGTAAAATTTGAAAACCAAAATCTTTAAATGTTTAAACAATAATTCGTAAAATGATGCAAATGGTTTTCAAAACTTTAAAAGTTTGTAAATTTTGTATTTAATTGATTGTATGTGTATTTGTTTCTAATTCATTTATTTCAAAAAAAAACGGCTTTTGTTAAAAAGAGATATTGGTAGGTAAACTGTGAATTAAAAACAGAGGCGATATAAATATAAGACTAAAGAAAACGAGTTATAAATCTAAAGGAGTAGTGTGAATACCATCTTCACAGACTTTACGCTTGGGATAAAAATATGACAGTCCCACTTTCTTTAGTTCATAGGTACAAACTTTCTTGTTGTCAACAACTCTGAAGCCACGATTTGTTGAATAAACTCGCTCCTCATCGAACAGAACTTTTCTGTACTTGTTTAGGGGCTCCTCAATGTTTTTCTTGTTGAGTCCTTTACTTGATAGTTTAACTGTGTCTGTTTCCTCATCGTAACAGCAGTACGTCTTTGAACACAGAGCAATCATCTCAGAGCATCTAAATTCTTCCTTAAAAAGTCCAGGAGTTCTCTTGTCAAAGGCAGCATGTTTTTTGCAACATTCTCGTGGGAAGAAATTGCTGCTGGAGTTTGCTGCAAAGTTATCATTGCAGTCGCTCTGTCTCATCCAGTACCACACTGATCGCATTTCCGGTCGAATGATTTCATCAATTTTTTTCTCACTAAGGGCCATGTAGAGACTGTCGGTATCCATTTCAATGAGTTCGTACTTGTTCTTATCACAGAAAGGGGAGAAGAAGTTGTATTTAAGTTGTAACATGGTGAGTTTGGCGTACTGGAGGATGAAGAATCCTACAATTATTGGTTCCTTATGCTCGATGCGTGTCTTGCTCATTTCTACCTCATATATCTGCTCTGGTAGCTCATTCATAGTCTTGAAAAATCTATTGTTAATAAATTTGTCCACCTGTGAGCCTTTCACGTACTTGGTGTTCGTATGTCGACTACGGTCCATGATCTGATATCCATACGAACTGTTCCCAATCAGCTTCATTGTCTCCGCAACGACTGTTGACTCCTTATTCTGGTCTCCTTCGCGGCGGGCATCGACAACATTCTGAACAAATGTCTCAAAGCAGCGCCGGAGAGTGTATTGGAGAAACCAAAAGACGTCTTTTAGGATCACACCTTTTTCTAGATAAAATAACAAAAGTGGTGTAATAACTGGTCCTCGTTCAAGCTTGAAACTGGAAATGAGCATTTTTCTGGGTCTGGGTAGTAATTTGTTGCGTTCTGCAAACTCTTTCATATGGTCCCCAATATCATCTCGTCCAACTTCACAATTCTTGAAAATTGGAGGAAAGTCTTCAAAGTACGGATACATTTCCTCTGGAACCTCAAGACTACAATCGACGACACCAAACAGTTCTCCACGTTTAATTTTCTCAATGAGCGAGTTTTTGTTCATCGATGGTTGGAAGGGATAATTTGACTTGAGAAAGTCTTTAACCCCATTTGTGTTGTCTGTCCGCCATTTCTTCCATTGACACTCCCAGATCTCTTCAACATTCAACCCCAATCCCTTCAGGTACTGTCTTCTATCATTGTCACGTTCTCTTCGCTTCAATCCGCTTTCTATGTCCTCGAAGAGAATCGGTTTTTCCTCTTGACACGGACAAAAATGAAAGAAGCAACCCATCGCTTCAAAAACCGTATTGCAATGGTTACAAAACCCATCAACTAAATAAGGACCGAGCTTCTTTTGTTTCTTGTGTGTGAACTGGGTTTGTATTTTACGATTGGGGTGAACCTGTTGGAAGTAGTCCATGACCTGCTGTTCAAAGTAGCTTCTCCAGTTCCTGTTCGGATGAAATTTTTCAGTCTCTTCATTGTACTCCCATTTTGTATAGGGTCCTGTTCGCATCTCTTTTGTCATGAAAAAAGGGTACAACTGACTGGCATCTATTCCGACGATGGACTTGCAAACGTTTTCTGACTCTCGAATTTTTGTTTCACCAACTCTTGCATACCTTGTAAAGATAATTGAGGGTCCCCCTGTCAGCCACTTTCGAATGTAATTATCATATTCTTTATCCTTCTCACAAAACGGAAAAAAAGCTGCATCTGTTGACGAATGAAGGAACCTGTTTGCCAAGTTGGGAAGAGTGTAGCCCAACTTCAACATGTCTACTTGTCTTGAGTGGTAAAAACTGATCATTTTCTTCATAGCCTCAAGTGTAGGTTCGACATCTTTGTTATTGTACCACATGAGGAAGTCACGAAACGTCTGCATACCTTTTCTTTCCCATATATTTTGGAGCTCCAAGTAATTTTCTTCGGCATTTTGTGGAACTTTCTTGAGTCTCAACTTCTTCAAAATTTCATCCTGCTCCATTCCACCGTTTTTCAATTCCACAAACTTATTGTAATCGACTGAAAGAACGTTGTGATTCTTCAACTTGCTCCAAAAGCTGTCAATTGGTGGCAGTAGGGATACATTCAACTTCTCAATACTGTCGAACCATTCATAGGGGAAGAAACCTTTCTCTTCACTCGCTCCATAGGCTTTTAGGAAATTATCCAAAGTTGTCGCTCCTCCCAGGAAGTTTAAAATGTCCAGAAACTGTAGACCAAGAAAATTCATGCCAATATATTTATTCCCCATTCGAATCACTTTAGGAATAACGTTTTTTTCTAATAAGAGGTGATGCAGAAGATACTCTTTTATTAGGTTTAAATCATACCGAGAGCTGTTGAATCCGAAAACAGGTATGGTACTGTAATAATTTTCAAAATCTTGTCTCAATTTTGATATCACCCTGAGCTCGCTTCTCAGTCTCCTAATTTCAAGATCTTCGTCTTCCTCCACCTCGGGTTCAGCTTCGTTCTCAAATAAGTCTTCCGCTCCGGTGGGTACCTGCTTGTCTTTCACTGGAACCAGTTGTCGAAGAGCCCAATATTTTTCTTCCAATACCAGTACGAAATCATTGAGTTTCTCCCTCATTAGAAGCGTGCTCTTTTCCGCTATATTACTCAAGCTGGATACAAAATCACGGATTAGTTGAAGCGGATCTTCGTTGCAAATAAAAATTGGTTCGGAGAGCAGATTCGAGGATATTGACACACTAATGGGGACATGTTTTCCAATCCATGAAGTCAAATCTGTGTTTTTGAGTGTACTGTCGGGGACTGTTATTGACTCAAAATCGAATACGATAAGATGAGAAAACAATCTCAGCTCTTGCGGAACATTAATATTTACATCTTCCAAGCGCTCGAAAATAGTTTCTGATAGCTGATAGGCACCTGAGGGATAGTGGTGTTTTGTTTTCTCTGAGCAATTCCTCATGTGGACTTCCAAATTATTTGATCTGTCGAAAAAGTGATCGCATACGTAGCACCGGAACTTTTTGAGGAATTTGTTGATGTCTGCTGTCCAACAGATATGGTTTTCATATCTCAGTAATGAAGTTGTCTTTGAACGTTTCATCGAGGAGCGACGAGTAAGTTCAGCAAACATATCCGATTGTTCGTCAAAAAATATGGAGTAAACTTGAATATTTCTGTCAACTAGAGCCTCAAGAACAGGAATATCGTCCTCATGTATTCCTGGAAAGGTTTCGCCATCTCTCCTTGTCGCTGAGAGGAATGTCTGCATTAACTCCATTGTATTTTGCTGTAGATCATTGCTGCCATGTAATTCGTAGGCCAATGCACGGAACATACACAAATTGTCTTGGTAAGGTTTGTTTTCGCAGTCAGATACAAAACATTTAACTATTGGATTCTTGACTAAGGCTGATGGAATAGGTTGTTTAATGCATCCTAGCGGAACACCACTGAGCAGAAATACGAAGAAAGTGACATTTGTAACGCAATAAAACTTCCATTTTGTGTCTGGACGTTGATTGATTAGATTTGGTAAAATTTCATCTTGTCTCAGCATTGATTTGATAAAATTGAGATCTGAGTCGTCAGAGAGAACCATGGGATTTAAAAATATGGGGTTGTTATCTGCTGCGTAGTAGTAGCGAAACTCTTCAGGATTTTGCACACTCTGCAGCACGAATCCAAATGAAATATTGATTTTAGCTGAACTGGGTAACTCGTTGTAAACACAATCCAATTTTTCAATCAAGGTTTCATGATTGATCTCCATTATTTTGAAGTTGTGAACTTTCTTTCTGGACAATTCAAGAACCGAGTCTCGCAGAAAGTGATGAACCGTTTGAAGTTCACTATGAAGAGCGGGAGATTCTCCATAGATAGATAAGTCAACTTCATCGTAGGTGCTAGGTGTTGAACGCTGGTGACTGTTTCGTTTGTGATGTAGAAGTTGATAATAAGTAGAGAAGGATAAGGGACAGCTGCTACAAGAAAACTTTTTCTTGATAATCAGAGACGGTGCATGTACAGAAGCAATGTGTTTCTGCAATTTTGCTTCGTCCGGAAATGATTGTGAGCATTGTGAACATCTTTTTGCGTGAAGCTTCTGATGTCTGCTCATATTGGATTTCATAATAAGCTTCTTGCAGGAAGAACACTGTTCCTTTGGGTTAGAATTTCTGGGCATTTTCGCTGAAAATAAAAAATGAAATGTTAGATTGGAAGTGAGGAGGAGTAAAAAAAAATTGTTAAAATGAAAGTTGCGATGGAATAAAAATTTGTCAGAAGTTGGAATGATTATTGTACTCCACAGCACTCAATTCTGTAAATCAGAAAAACAAAACGGAAATGAAAAGTCCTTTATCAAATATGACGTAATTGCGACGACAAAATGACGTAACTATAACGACATAATGATGAAATTGTGACGACGAAAGGACGTAATTATAAAGACATAAAGACGTAATTGTGACGACATAATGACGTAATTGTGACGACATAATGGCGTAATTGTGACGACAAAATGACGTAATTATGACGATAGAATTACGTAATTTTGACGACAAAATGACGTCATTTTGACGACACTATGACGTAATTGTGACGTGTTATGATGTTATTGTGATGTTATGATTAATTTTGACTATAAAATAGTGACTAATTGCCTAATCATGTGAGAATTTTATGATTTTCAATGGTTTTTTTTATTTCAATAATTGGGTATATATTCCTTCCTCAAAAACATGTTTTAATAAAAGTAAACTTACCAGTTTCTTTTTTGGATTTAAAGCTGAAGTGAAGTGTTGTATTATCTACTATAGGGGGAAGTTCTGGCTGGCTAAAATGGTCCAGTTTAAATACAGGAGCAAAGGAAAATTTCTATTTAAATTTATTTGCTTACCCGCTTCAACACTGCAAGTGATCAACTTGAAACTGGCAACAAGGAGAAAGAAACAAAGACTATCTGAAAAAAAAGATAAATTAAACTATAATTTTGATCAACTGATTTTTAGAAGTTGTTTGAAATAATGAATGGGAGTAGTGGCTTGGGAATAGGAGTAGTGTCCTAATAAAAGCAAACTTACCAGTTTTATTTTGGACTTGGAAGCGATGTGATATGATGCAATATCTACTATTTGGGGATATTTTGGTTGGCTAAAATGGTCCAGTTTAAATACAGGAACAAAGGAAAATTTCTATTAGTTGAAATTGTTTGCTTACCTGCTTCAACACTGCAAGTGTTCAACTTGAAACTCTTCTTGCTGCAAGGAGAAAGAAACAAAGACTATCTGAAAAAAATGATAAATTAAACGAGAATTTTGACCAACTGATTTTTAGAAGTTGATTGAAATAATGAATAGGAGTAGAGGCTAATATATGAGCCAGCCAATCTAATTTGTTATTGAGGGATTATCTTGCTAATCCTTTTCGTGTGAACAGCTTGGGTATCATGCTGTGCGGTACATTTTTGAAAATCACGTCTAACGTACGTAACTGTAAATGAGTCATCCTACCTAATTTAATATTAAAACATTATCCTGCTAATCCCTTTCGTGTGAACAGCTTGGGTATCAAGCTGTGAGGTACGTATTTGGAAATTGACATTAGTAAAGTGTAATATGGTAGGGGGTCAATGACCTGACTGATTTGCTGTTAAGTCACTATCTTGCTAATCCCCTTCGTGTGAACCGCGTGGGTATCATGCTGTGAGGTACGTTTTTGGAAATTTACATTATTAAAGTGTAAAATGGTAAGGGGTCAATTACCTTACTGATTTGTTGTTAAGACACTGTCTTGCTAATCCCTTTAGTGTGAACAGCTTGGGTGTCATGCTGTGAGGTACACTTTTGAAAATTTACATTAGTAAACTGTAATATGGTAGGGGGTCAATGTCCTGACTGATTTGCTGTTAAGGCACTATCTTGCTAATCCCCTTCGTGTGAACAGCGTGGGTATCATGCTGTTAGGTACACTTTTGAAAATTTACATTATTAAACTGTAATATGGTAGGGGGTCAATGACCTGACTGATTTGCTGTTAAGGCACTATCTTGCTAATCCCCTTCGTGTGAACAGCGTGGGTATCATGCTGTGAGGTACGTTTTTTGGAAATCTAGTAAACCGTACGTAAATGTAAATGAGTCACCCTATCTAATTTAATATCAAAACATTACCTAACTAATCCCCTTTGAGAGAACAGCTTGGGTGTCATGCTGTGAGGTACGTCTTTGAAAATTTACATTATTAAAGTGCAATATGGGAATGAGTAAATGACCTAATTTAATATTAAGGGATTAACTTGCTAATGCCCCTCGTGTGAACAGCTTGGGTATCAAGCTGTGGGGTACTTCCTTGGAATTTGAGCGAAAATGGGCTATACCTAATCTTAATACATAGGTACTTCCTTTTACCCCCCCCCCTGTCTTGCTTAACTATTACTACTGTTGTTTTTCTTCAAAAAATGTAGCAATTACTGTAGTCCTGGCCTTTAAATGCAATTTTGCGTTTTTTTTTGTGCTCTGGGATAAACAGTTAAAGACTGGGGGCATTAAGTTCTCTAAGAGCCTTACGGGTCACTAGTATCTAAGAAATCGATTCACCAAAAGTATTTAAGAAAAATAATTTCATATTGTGAAAGGCGGTTCACAGAGTCCCCCATCTCACCCCTCCTCCTCCTCCCCCCCCCCCCCCCGCACCTTACATCTCCGCCTCATTCCACCAGTACCCCGAACGCTCGTCTCCACCCGTGCTCACCACCCCGGTAGTGGGTTAAAAGTTTCACTTCTACTTAATCAACGGATTTCTTAACGTTGAAATTAAGACTGAGATTACTTCTTTCATAAAATTTCGAGTTCGTTTTCGTTGGAAATGAGTGAAGCAAATTTCCTCGGAAATTTTTTTTTGACAGTCGCGTAGAAAGGTATGTTTGAACATTCGATACTACGCGGCGACTTGCTCGACTCTTGTTGATGAAACTTGACAAGCGAATTACCGGTCGCAAACTTAATGGGTCTTGGAGCAATATGAGAATATAAAGTGTTGAATTGATAAGATGTTCATTTGATGGTTGCTTTTTGAAGTAACTAACAATTTTGTGTGTGTGAATAATCTTGTATTTTGTGTGACAAATGTCTAATTGGTGTGTGATTGATTTCGCATCTCAGCTGTTCAAGTGAGTGTTCATGTGAAATGGAGAGAGTTAATAGATGAAAGAAGGAAGAACTAGAGAGGGGAAGGAAATAGTGGCGGTGTCTGAAAGAGGGCCGATTAAAGGGAAAGAAGGAAAAGAGATAGAACAAGGTGCTGAGGCTACAAAGGGATAAGGGGAAGAGGCAAAGGGGAGAAAAAGAGAGAAGAAAAGGGAAGAGATGAAGGGTGGTGTGAAAGAGAAGTGGAAATAAAATAAATTTGGGGGCTGGTCTCGGGGAGGGCCAAAGGTGATACTTTTAACACGCTTATTTAGCCTCCTTGTTCTTATTGTTCCTTTTCATGTCTAGTGGCTTCAAAGAGCACAAGAGAAGAAGAAAGACTCTTTTTTGCATCCTTGCCTCCCTCCCTCCCTCCCTCGCTCTTTACGCTCTAACTTTCTATTCTCTTCCAATCCAGTCATCTTTTTTAGTTGCCTCTTTTCTCTCCTTTTCTCTTTCACCCAACTGGGTCGGAGAGATAGAAAAAAAAACCCAGCTGGTACAGGTAGTAAACAGAGCTAGCATTCATCGTGTCATGATCGAAGTTAGTTTTGAGTAGAAATATTTTTACCTTCAAGTTTTAATGGCTACACTTTTCTCTGGGTACAATTTTGGCACTGAAAATTTTATCTACTAGAGCCAGTATAACTTTCGGCTGTGCGAATTTTCTGTTGTGTGTGTATTGCGTGTATGTACCATGATGTAGTTGGTGGTGTGTTGTGCTGCGTGTGATTAGGTAATAAAAGGGAGAACAAACAAATAGCGGGACACACCCTCCCTTCTCTTTCCCCGTCCCCGTTCCCTTTCATTTTGCCTTCCCTTCCCCCACTTTGTTCCCTCTCTCTGTTCTCCCCTTAAACTGCCGCACCAATCTACCCCTTCATCTTCCCCCTTTCTCTTTCTTTTCCACCCTTTCAACCTGTCCCTTTCAAGCACCCTCCGCTCCCACTGTGATCTAATTGGACACAATCTCACCCACTCACATTTTAGATGGCCCTCTTTCTCTCTACATTTTCTCTTAATTGAAGTAAACCGCCTCTTTTGCACTGACACTCATCTCCTCGTATGGAAAAATGAGAGCTCGTCAGGGTCTGTGCGTAACACAGACTACTCTAACATTGTTGTCATTTTGTCAAGAATTTTTCAATTTTTCATCGTTTTTTTCTTAATCAATGAACAGTTGGAAGCAGTTTTTGGAGAAGTTTGAGTATGTTGTGTAATCGAAGTAAATGCAGCCGAAAACGACGTTTGTGGCCTTTATTTTAATCCTGGACAATAAGGTAAAGTCCGAGAGGTGCATCATGCAGGACAATAATGTAAAGCGGAAAACGTGATCGAAAGGTAAATCGAATTTAAAGAAATCATAGCCGTATGAACTCGGAAAACAACTCAAACTCCCCCCTCTTTTCCCCTATTTCTTTTTCGTTGAACTGGTACTTACTAATGTGAAAAAACTCAAAAATGGGTCGAAGGGAGAAAAAGTTTTCATAGAAACTTTCACCAACTGAACTAAAAATTCACCAACTGAACTAATTAGAAAATGACAATAGTTTTTGTAATACAAATACACCTAAGAGCAGAAATCGTTTTTTTCTATGCAATTTAAATCTTCAATTTACTTACAGTCATGATTGAGTCATCCCAGGCTCACAAATTTTTCTATTTTCGACCAGAAATTGAAAAACTACAAGAAATTGGCAGTACCATAAATTTTTGGTTTTGTGTCGTTTTTCTCCACTAAAAAATGTTTTATAATGCACAAACTCTAATATTCTGGTATTTTTTAGCATAATTGGAGCAAAAGGCGTCGTTTCAATTCCCAATGGAAGCAATAATACGAGGAAATTACAAAAAAAAATATCTAAAATAGCTCAAAATTTTGCAAAATAGCTGAAAAACCTCAAGAATAATACAGAACTCGGATTATTTATTTAAAATTTTTATAATGATATCTGAACATAAAATTATTATTAAAGCCTACTCATTGGCATACTGTATTAAATCAAAGGTAAAAAAAGTAATAAAAATCAAAAGTAGCCTCTAAGGGCTACGAAATTATGTTTTTCGTTTTCTCTTCGATGCGTAAACAAATAATGAGAATTTGACTGAGGAAAAAAACCGGCCTCGCATATATATTCCTCCACAATAATTCATCTAGACAATATGATAAATTGAAACTGTAGAGCTTGAAGGATAGAACATCGAGTAATTTTTCATTTTTTTCGCAAAGAATTTGCCGTCTGTTTTAATTTCAAGAATCCTAATAAATCAGTGTCAGGTCAGTAATTTCAAGGTCATTGGGAATCAGTAGATTACATTTTTCTGTTCTTTTGCAAAATCTATCTTTCATAATTTTTATAAAACCGTAATTTCTAGTTTTTTATTGTTATATTGCAATTTAATCAACTTTTTAGCTTTTAAGAAAGTTGGAAAGTCAAAGCTGCAAAACTCCGCTTATTTCGCAACAAATTTGCATTAAAATGGATGATAAAAATCGAAACCAAAGCTAGTTCTTTATTCATATGTAAAATGTTGAAATTTGAACAAACCTGCATGCTATGTTTTTTTCTCCATTTTTTTTACGGAAATAAACGCAATAGATTTTTGACAGATGAAGTATTTACGGGTGTAATGTTGACCGCTAATTTGGCAAACCATGAACGCTGAGTTGTGACGAAACTAGTAATATTGTTGATATGACAATCCTCATTTTTTTCTCTTTTTTTCAACCCGATTGTGTGGGTTGAAGAGGACGATTTTTTGAGTTCCCGATTGTGTGGGTTCATGGGAACAAACAAAAGGCAAAGACTCAATTGAGTGGGTACCATGGTGTTTTGTGGGTACGAACCTGATCGTAATAAAACTTTCTGAAAACCAACTAAACGTAGGAATAATTTTGACCATGAATTCTCTAACCAAGTATTTTGTCAATTTGAAAATGCTTGTTGGTATGATGTTAACAAAAACTGACAAAAACCTGTACCTTTGGCAGAATAATCATCATTAATATACTCATTTTGGTTCTTTTTTTCAAACATTTAACCGCAAACCAAAGTTTTTCTTTAGCTTGAAGACCGCATTCTAGGGCAACCTTATCATATACAAGTTGAATATTGTGAAAGGTGTGTTTGCATTATTTTATTGGCATGCATAAACGGTGATCTAGATGCAAAAATGATAGTGTATATTTATATGATAGTTATATGGATGGCGTGGGCGTATGGGCAAGTAGTAATCACACACCCCTGACTAAAAGAGTTGATAGTTATAACTTATTTGGGGTTGAGGTGTGTTAGTGCTAATTATAACCACCTTTGCATACTTAATGGGCTAATTGGGTGGCGGTGTTGGTGCCGGCGTCCCTTTTTTATCACAAATCGGGGGAGAGTTCTAAAGAGGTAATGAGGCCTCCTTCATAACTGTACCACCATCTAATCCTCTATAGGCTCCTAACAACCCTTTTCCGCTTTTGTCACTAAAGTGGCAACATTTAACACGGTTGCCTCTTTCATCTCAGCTTCTTGTACTGTTGAGGCCGTGGCGCCTGAGAGGTTTGCAACCCCGTACCCTGGTTGTTATGATAACTAACTTAATTAATAAATGCAACTAGTCATGGCCAATTGATATATTGGGTCGGAAATGCGGAAGTAACTAAATATATATATATATAGAGAGGTAGAACTGTAACAAAGTTTCCTCTTTGGCTCAATTTGTGAGATACGGAGTCTGGTTGAGTGGCATTGATTGATCTGGTGTTTGGATATTAGCTAAGTTGACAAATCAAATTTAGAGTTGAGTTGTAACAGACGACGACAATAAACTAGAGCAAACTTATGAAACAAGGTCACTGCGTTTGATCTAAAGCTCAGAGTAAACTAGAACCATCATTTTAAGTCAACCCAATCAATCATTTCATTACAATTTGTCTCTTAGTTGAACCGTTTTAATTTTGATAAGTACTGTTACGGGTCACAGGAAGCAATTGTCTAGTCTATCAGGCTGTTAGCCTAACTGAATTAGAACGTGTATGTGTGAGAGTGTGCTAGTATCTCTAATAGAGGTAGAGAGAGTGGTTTAAAAATCAAAGAGGTTGATAAGAGAGTGCAAATTGGGTTTATTTGGCGTTTGGCCTTTGATTGGCCAGGTGTGGAGGGGAGGGGGTGTTAGAGCGAGAGGAGTTTGTAAACCCTTATCGGGGAGGTAAAGTCGCTAGACGCCCTCCTAGAAACTGGGACTTGCTCCACTTTGATCATTATAACTAGAGTCATAACTAGTCTAGTTATAAGTAGTCGCACGTTTCGCTCAACTCGGCTCCTATTTCATTTAGTTAACTTTGTTTTCATTGTGAGGTCACACTTACCTGTTTATGGCATGTGAAAAGCCGTAAGCTCTTTACTTGAAAAAGACTCTTTTAGCTTACAACTTTGTCTTAACAATCCAACAACTTGAAAAGAAAAGAAAGAAGTCACTTTGTTTGTCTATTAATGTACCTTATTAAAAGCTAAATTATCTCACCAAGGTAAGCACTCTTTCTCAACTTGCAATTTTAACCATAAATACACTCCCAAGTAATACACTTCGCCCTTTAGATTCTCTGTCAGTAATACGACCTTTTTGTCTCGAAGTGAAACGAGAATTGCAATGTTATGTTAGCATCGTAATAAGGGTCTCTGTACAAACATACAAGTTTTTAGCATTAAAAAATAACCACATTATTTGTCCTGCGTATCTTTTTTAACTTAATTTAACTGTTGCCTAAGTGCCCCGGAGCTAGAATTTCTCGTTGACGAAGTATGTAAGTTAAGTTTGATACCTTTGGATTGTTTTCTTGATGCACCGGTTGATCAACAGCTAACAAATAATTATATCATTTTCGTCTCGTTTGTGCAATTTCTTCTCTGATCATATGATCGATTTGATATTTTTTGAAAGAAATGCGATAAATCTATTAAGGCGAGTGTATTTATGCGATTGTGTGTTATTCGACCATAAAAAGAACCATATCTGGCCATCTGTAGCTAGTAGGCAATCATATTTAATTTCTTTTTTCTAAAGATGCTTTTTACTTGATCTTGATCGTTTCTCTCCATTTCAAGCAGAGATTTTTTCTCCGCGCCTCCAATGAAACAATGAAAAACCAGTAAATTATATAGGTTGCAATATATATCTGCAGTGCGAAAATCTGTTGGTTGAACTCCAAGCTTGAGTTTAGGCTTTTTTAAAAGAAAACTTTTAAGCAAGCTCTCGCGAACAATGGTATAAGGTAAAATTTCGGTCGGATCCTGTTTCGCAGAGACCGACACCCTCTGAGGCAGAGGAAACAGCTTCGAAGAAGAGAAAAGATTGTGTTAGTTCGGATTACGGATATGACGTTGGCGGAGGGTTCCTTGCGCTTTTCGCTGGTTGGCGCTTTTGGGTTCCTTGCGCTTTTCGCAGAGTGGCGATTCTTTTGAGCTCTTTTGTTACTATGAGTCTTGCTCTGTTGTTGCAGGCAAATAATAGAGGGTAGAATATGCTGAGTTCTTCGTCAATCACGCGCTGTTCGTATTCTGCTTTTGTAATGGACTCGTAATATTTGTATGCATCTAATATATATGAAATAGATAGGTAGAGCGTCTCAAAATCTCAATACTATAGTTTTCAACAAGTGTTAATTTAGTGCTTTCGAGCAAAGTTGGAAACCACTTTTTTGATATTTTTCTGTCCGATTTTTATGGTTTTTGTTTTTTGACTGATTTAATTGAGCTGACATTTCAATGCTCTCCAAGCTTAGTCCCGAAATGTACGGTTCATGTACCCTTTGTGACGAGACTTAATTCCGTTGTTTTGAATTTCATTTCAGCCGCACCCCAATTCTGTGCCGCATTACCACTCAAGCTATTCATCTCAACAAGCTAATTACAACTAACGAAGGCTTGGTGTTTGTTTGAAGCCAATCGTCCGAAGTTAGGAGGCTAGATTTTAAATGTAGTTTTTTTAAAAGCAATTTAAATGCACATTTTTTGAACAATTTTTCTCGTGGGTGGATTTTTTTCTGGATTTAACAAAGTTTTATTTCAAAATATCAAGTAACATAATTAAATTACTTTAAAATGAATGGAATATTTCTTACATTGAGTGAACCTTAATTTCGTTGATCGGAGTTGTAAAAACGCGCAGCAAATTCTTTGCAATAGAGAAAGATATAAAGTTGTCGAAGTTGTAATTCTTTCAGTTAAGCTTCGATTTGATGAGAGATGAGAAACTTTGACGCAGGAACTGTTGGCCTATTTTTTGTCTGGCGTGAGTTTAATGAGTCTTGTTGTATGTGTTTATGTGGTGGTGGTGGTGGTTGTGTGTGAAGTGAGAAGATTATAGTGTCATCAAAGGGGGCTGGTTTGAATCGTTTGTTGCTCTTCTTTTCCCTTTTCTTTTCTTCCTCTCAATTCACCTATTCCATTGAAGAATATCTCATTTGATTGGGACTGTTTGATCCTTTCATCCACTGTTTTGTGCGCCCTTTCTTTTCCTCCCTTTCCTATTATTAAGTTTGGGTTTTGTTGTTTCCCTTTTCTTCTCTTTCTTCTTTGCCTCTGATGCAGTTTTGTTGCTGTGCTCCTTCTAAGACCTCCCTTTAAGCACAAGTAAACAAAAAGAGTTTAATATTATTATTATTATTGTTGTTATTGTTTTTGGTGGCGGTGCCGTTGTTGTTAGATGCCAAGCGCACTCTCTCCCTCTAATGTCTAAACTGATTGAGTGAAGTCAACAATAGAGAGAGAGAGAATATTAAATATAACAGACACAAATTATATCACAAATGTAGATGGATAGATAGATAGATAATGTGCACATTATCATCATCAGGTAGATATGAGGGAGTGAGTGATTGAGTGTTGTTGTTGTTGTTGTTGTTGTGTTGTGCTGTGTTAGGGGTGTTCTTAGGGAAGAGCTGTTGTGGAGGGGGAAGGCGCGGGAGGGGAATTAGGGGTACAAAGTGAAATTAGGATAAAAAGGTAGGAATTTAATTGTATTGTGTGAGTGAAGATTGCCTTTGTAATTGTATTAGAGTGAGAGGGAGTTAAGAGGTAGAGTGTTTGCATGTTGGTTCCTTTATTCATTCTGAGTTGAAAGAAGGCTGCGCTTCTAAATCAAAAGGGAACCCAAGTACCTGATCTTATGAAGCTATCTCCGATTCCCTCTGATCTCAAGCACACACACACACACACACCAATCACAGTAATGCATTCTATACCTGAAAAATAGATAATAATAATATATATACAATGATATATTCTGCTCATTTTTCCTTTATCATTTTTGTCAAGAACATTTGTTACATAATTCGGATGTTTGAGATCATGTTTCGGTGACTAATTGCTAGGGTAAAAACTTATTTTTTTGTGAAATAACTTTGTGTTAATAACTTGAGGAAATGAATTTTGGTCTGATCTCCTGTGGAAATTGGATAAAAGTGGGGGAATTGTGTGGCCGTTTACGACTGGCTTTATGTCTGTGGGCGACTTTAAGTGGGTTAGTGTTAGTATTATTAGTTAGTTAGCCCTGGTTAGAAGTAATAAAGGTTCTAATCGTAATTTGGTTATGAGGAGGTGTGTGTGTTTTGATGTTTGCTGCCTGGCCAGAGATCTTTCGGACCCTTTAATTCTTGGCAGTGCTTTGATGCTTTTTATGTATCTTTCTCTCTCTCAAATAGTAGTAATCAAACATCTAAAGCTCCGCTTAAATAAAAAGTAATAAGTAGTCCACCACACTCTACTCACTCACTCACTCCACTCTCCCACTAGCATAACAGACGATAAGCAGAAAACAATCGCCAGTGCCTCTTTTAAAATACAATCACAGACACTTCTGCATCGAGTTTTGCAACAAAGTAATTATTTTTCTGAGTCGGAGGCTCAAAAAATATCATCCACTGCTTTTTGTGATGTTATTGATTTCCGGGTCGGGCTGGCAGGCGGAAGGCGCTGGTGGGGGGGGGGGGTTCTGGGACAAAAAAGGACAGCTGGACTGCAATGTTTGTTCTGCCGAAAGAGCGGGCGGCTCTCTTTAGAGGTACTTTAACTGCTACTATTACTATTACTTGCAGTTGTAGTAGTAGTGACTATAGATAGGCAGTGCTAAATTGTAGAATGAGAGGGGGAGGGGGGAACAAGAGTCAGTAGTAGTATTACTGTGTTGTTCTGTTTTATTGGCCCCCAATAACATCAAAGGATCCACCGACACTCTTTGATACAGTTCCGCCTTGTTCACACATAACGGAACAGCACACATGCACAGACACAGTCCCAATCAAACACACTTGTTCATTAAGCATAATCCAACAACAACAACAACTACTACTAGAGTCGGCCACTGGTCCAGCTCAGGAAAAGTGTTTGTGCCCGAATCCTCCTAGTTGTCGTGTGGAGGAAGAGTGGTCTGTGATTCGTTCTCAGCAAAGGAACCCACTTTGTCAAGTGGCACAAACTAACTTGTTCTTAGTAAGCTAGCTCAGTTGAAAGTAATATTATGTGTGTGTTTTTGTTGATAGTTGGGGTGGAAGGGCGTGGGGGAAAGGAGGCGGGGGGGGGGGGGGGGGAGGGGGGTTGCAATTCGTCATTTGAGGAGCTATCTATCTGTTGATCGAGAGAGGGGGGACGTTGGAAGCCACTACCAACAGAGAACATAAAATAATATCAAACAGCACCACCACCACACCACGCGAAGAGAGAGAAAGAAAGAGCGGTGTCTGGCTTTGTTCTTGTGGCTCTCTAATATCTCTGTAATCTATCTGTCTCTCTCTATTGGTTGTGTTTGACTGGCTGCCACAGATGAAACGATGGCAGCCAGTTAGAATACAAGTTGAATCAGTTTTCTTGTGCGTTCTTTCATCAGATAAGCTACTACACACACATATACTCTACCACACCACCACCACCATCGTTAGTTACCAAGTTAGTTCTCACTGGATAGTTAGTTAGCCAATTCCATCCAGTCATTTCCACTTCCTAATTCATTTATTCCTGCATTTGTCCAATATTACAATTCTATATGTCATTATTGCTAAAACCTAAACATTCATATACATTTGTTGTTGTTCTCGCCATTGTAAGACTTGTTTTGTCCAATAATTCTTTTGAATATTTGTGGCTGTTTCAACTTTTGTTCTGCAGAGATTTTATCAGTTTTCTCTCTCTCTCTCTCTCTCTCGTTGCGTTGTGTTGAATCTCCAATCCTGAGATGATAGGAGTTTGTGTGTGATGTTGGGATCAATCGTGAGGGACAAACAAGATCAACTATTAATCTCAATATACTTTGGGATAAACAATATCAAATAGTTATAACAGGCGGCGGCGGTAGAGGTTTATGTGGCAGAGTTTTGATCGTCGTATTAGAGTGTACGAATAACTAACTACTTACTCTTTCTGCATTGAGCGGGGGTAGAGTACAGTCGAGCAATAGCTTTGATGTCCTTTCAAGTCAGGTGGCGGCATATTTTTCCACAATTAAGGTCTCCTAGATCCAATATTCATTCGCCAGCCTCCACTAGATTGCAGCAATCTGATTGGCTCACTATCTCCCCTTCATTTTGCGGTGTTTGTGTGAACGAATAGAAACAACTCTTATTTAAACACAACACAGCACAGAAGCCTGTTTTAAAGTGACTGCACAGGCAACATTTGCACGTCTCTTAAAAAATTCAAATTTCCTCCTTACAATATTCTACAACCCTTAATTGTACACTCTTGTCTTACTGAATTTGTGCTAACTAGTCATTTGTAAAGTTTAACGATTTAGGAGATATTTATAAACTGTTATAGCCAAGATTACGTCCGTTATAACCAAGTTAGTTGGCTAAGTGTTGATCCCTATTCGGTGGTTATTTTTGGGGTCAGTGTTAACTACTGGTTACTCTCTATCTCTATTGACACTGATTCCCCCACACTATCTATCTCACTCGTGTTGTGTTTGGCCCAGTAATGGATCCAACTCTTATCAGGTACGTTCTCTATCTTCCCTCTATCCTTACTGGGACTTCCTTTGCAACTCTTCCGCTCTTTTCGGGGTTTCCGGGGCTTGTCTGGCGAAAGTGGGGGTACCTATAGAATGGAGATGGTCCCTTTGCTAAAAGAGGTCATTCGCTTTTGTTCACTCACTCACCACTGTATTAATACTATATTACTAATAGCTCCATATCTCTCTCCTCTCTCTCTCTCCCTGTTCATACTTCCTATGTTGACCACATATGGTAGTGTGTTGTGTGGACTTAAACTTGTGATATTTTGTCGGATAGTTAGTAGGTGAGCCAAGTTTCCTCACTAATTTAAAGAGAGTCTCGTCTCCTGCGTGTCCTTTGAAGTTTATTAGTACGGTTAGTTCCTTTTGAAAATTACCCACTTTAATAACTAGTTAACTAGTTAGTACTCGCTCCTTTGTTCCCTAACCACCACCACAATACTTCCTTCTGAATAGCTACAACTCTCTAAGAAGGACCCGTTTGACTTGCGTGTGTGTGTGTTGTTTGTGGTGTGGTGCGAGTTTGTGTCAAGAGAGGACAGGAGCTAGAGAGAGATGAAAGAAGATTGCCAATTAAGTAATTAGCAGAATTACACTAATTGATAGTTGGGCCTCACTCACGTGTTAAATATGCCTGGCATCTATAAAAGTGTATTTTGTTCAGCTTTCAACTAATGATCGATGGTCTTTGATGTTGAGTGGTCGTGTCGTGGCCTGAGCAAAGCTTCCTAGACTCCTTGTTTGATCTTGATTTTGGGTTTATTAGTATTGGGACTTGAATTACTATTTTGCATCTCTTAATTATCGACGCCCCCTAATATCCGCCGAAACATACGGCCATCCGTCACTTTTCGAGATTTTAAACTTTCATTTAGAACCGAAATTTGCTAAATACGTGTCAGCGGAACTTGATTTAGATTTAAACATTCGCTTATAGAATATATCTGGGTAAGTTTCTAAAGTGAGTTTACCTTTTCCGAAAATATAATGCTAATTTATGTACATTCATTTGTAGTTTGCATAATTCGCCTCCCTCATTTCCCGAGCATGCAAACTGTAATTACTTTTTTTTGTTAACACGCTTCCGCTTGCGAACATGACCGCTCATTTTTTTTTGAAAAATGTCATCAGAAATTATCATTTTTACGAATTGAAACGATAGTTTTTACATCACAGAACGGCATCATGTCTGCTTCGAAATTTTGAAAAAGCTCTTAATTTGCAGTTAATGTTTGTTTTTATTTTCACGGTGGCTGTCTAGTATTGTTGAATCGGAACGAGTTAAGTTCATTTGTAATTAGGGTGTGGGGGGATGGGGGGTATGATTTGGATTTGGATGTTAGTGAGAGTTCTCTCCCCCTCTTTTCCTTTCGGCCGATTGGTTGTGTGTTTGAAGGTGAGTTTCTCTCTTTCAGTTGTCTCTTTGAAGTATTGAGTTGAAACACTCCCGCCCTCCTTTCCTCTTCTATCTGTTCATACCACTCCCTCCTTATAACTGGGTCTGCTCCGCCAGTTAGAAGCCGACATTCAACATGTACTACTAACTAACAATACCAGCTAACCACCCCAATCTAATCTAATACACTCTAATACTCCCCAAGTTACACATTATACTTATTATAAGACTCAAACAGGTTTCACGCCATAGCCTTTTAATCTGATCCTTAATTTCAAGTTCCCCTGGTTTTTTGGGAAGTTTTCCTTAATTGCATAGGATCAGTGACAATCTCTCTTATTTGCAAACTATAGAGTCTCTTGTGTTTATGAATACTTGGTTATTTTGACAGTGTTGTGATGTGGCGAGGGTATAAGTTGTTTAGTTATTTGGTTATTTAGACAGAGAGGGGTAGGCCATAAAGTGAGGATTGTTGTAAGTAAGTGATATTTGGATGCGCACATTGAATTCAAAGAGAGATCAGAGAAGAGTGGGGTGAGGGTGATAGCTTTAAATAGACTGTTTGTTCTCATATTACTCTTTCTCTGATGTAGACGGTGATCTCTTTCATCTCTCTCACCACTAGCCGGCCCCCTTTTACTTTCATCTCTCTCTCTCTCTCTTCTCTCTCTCTCTTTTTCTTTCGCTTGAGCTTGAGCTCACTAGCAGCACTATACGACTAGCGACTAGAGATGAAAATCTGAAACTGCATCCTATAGTATTAGTATTAGTAGTAGTAGTAGTAGTTAAAATAGTACAAAACAAATCTACCGACACCGCCGCCCCTTTTCCGCCTGAATCTCTCAACTCCCTCTTTCAACTATTGTGCCGGCCGTCATCCAGTCTTCCAGTTTGTGTGTGGCCACCCCTCCCCCCTCTCATTCTATCCTCACTTTGTTCATTCTTCCCCATACTCACTCACTCACTCACACTTGCTGTGATTGTGGATGCTGCTATTACAATTACCACCACCCCACAACCACTATAGCTACTTTTTAACATAAGAGAGAGAGAGAGAGTACTTGTTTTTGTTTATACTTCAACTTGTAGTGCTTTAATTCCGGCACTTTTTTAATTTGGCCGCTTGTAAACTCGCGCCTCCTTTTGTTGTTTTTCAATATCTCTTTTATCTTTTCCTTCTCTACTTCGAAACCCCTCTGGTACAACTTATCCCGCTTCTGTCTGGCAATGTGTTGAGCCAGAGGTCTAGCGCCACATTGTTTGGGAGAATATTTTGGATTGCCCTCTTTTGATTCGATAGTCATCACTGGATAAAACATGTCGAGACGGGAGAGCCTAGATGGGAGTTGAGCAGTTGTCTTTGCCAGCCTTCTGTCCGGCTCTTTATCCTTTCATGTTTTAATACTAGACTGGATTAGTAGGTGTCCTAAGTTACTTTGTAAGTTGCCTGCCTTCTTCTTGTTAACAGCATTTTAAAACCTCACAATAGACTCCATTCTCTTGTTCCTCATTTCCTTTCCTGAAGTTTGACCATTTTTCCACTTTGAAATTATTTTTTACCTGGAGCGCTTTAGCTAAAGGTGGGAAAGATTGTTTGTAACAATTTGATTTAGATACAAGGTCTTTTAAAATCAGATGAGTTTTCTTTTGAGGTTATCAAAAATAGCCAATTAGCCCGTGTAATAATAATAATTTAAATAATTTTAATAATCGTTGTCAGTTTTAATTTAGCATAACAGCAACAGATGTGTTGAGACAAAGTTTAAACATGACTTTCAAGGAGCCTTTTCTATATTGCTGCAACTTTGAGTTTCAGCCAATAAGAATGGACTGTTTGCCTTTTTAACAAATCCGATTTTTTTGTTGTCTAAACTCTAAACAACAACTGTTTACTCGCTTTGTTCCCCATTATTTATTCGAGTTCTTTGTTTCAGCTTCAGCAAAACAGAAAGCAAAGTCGCTCACAAACATCACCAAAGTAGACGACAGCGAAACAGCGACATCAACAACATCTCCGACAACTACTACTAATAATAATAATAATAAACACAACAGTTCTAAGAGAGCTAATTTGAACTGCAGTCTTCAAACCCAATTGCCTCCTGAAGGAACTTTCAACGCCTATTCAACTGCCGATTGGAAGAGTTGGGTTTTGTTTCACGCCAACCTGAAACCCAACTGCACCCACAAATCTCTTCTACCTACAAACACACAGCTACCATCAGACACAGTTACCGATTCGTCCTTTCTAAATAGCAACTTGAGTTATACTAATGGGCCGTTACTTAGAGAATTGAGGAGTGCCTATTTGTTATCATCAATATCGTCAAAGATTCAGCCTCACAAACATAACAGTTGTCACATCTCAGAGATAAAAGACAAGGAGGCAAACAAGCAGCATCTCTGCTCCCAATCTTCGTCTACCTTCTCTGAGATTCAGAACAACTGCCGATCACAACTCAGCTGTCCTGCTAATATCTCCAAATTAACTAATCCAATCAGTACTACTACTAACCACAAGATGACAATTAGTGCTATGTCTGTGAACGAACCCCTAGGAGTCCTCAACAAATCCTCCCCCAACTCTGCCTTCGGTATGAATGCCGCGTCAGCACAACACCTCCTCGCACACCAACTCATGTCCGCCAAGGGAAACGTGTCGTCTCCAAACTTCCCACAGAACCCACTCCCTCTCCACCCCAACCTGCAGCTTGCCTCCTCTCACATGGGCCAGATTAGCCCCAAGTCCCTGGCGGAGAACGGGGCAGGGGGGAGCTTCCCAGATGCAGCCACAGCAGCTGCTGCCAATTCCCTGGCTGCATACCAGCAGCTCAGTCTCCTCAACTATCTGGAAGACAACATTCTGGCTGCAATGCTCGCTTCCGCTTCTAGTCAACAGGAGAAACTCAAGATTGAAATGGTGAGTCTCTTTTCTAACTTGATCAAGGATTCAGAAACATTCCTGATCGATCTGGTTTCAAACAAGGTGTTTAGTTGTAGCTTTGTTTCCGTGAAACCCTATAACGTTGCCAATTCAGGGTTGTCGCTGACATGACTTCTTTTGTCGAAAACGAACGGAAGTGACTTTGGACAAAACACAATTATCCAAAACAGTCGCAAGTAGTCAAAGGAAACTAATATACATATATAATCTAAATCAAAACATCAAACAACATGTTGTTACTAGCACATTCGAAAGATAGCCCCTCCGAAATTAAGTTGTTTTTGACAACAAGGGTGGTAGTCTCAATTAATTAAAAGTTGATGTTTAGATGTTGAAGCAGAACTTGATCAACTCTCAAGCCCAATCGACTGCAGTTCCTACTCCTCCCAATCAACTCACCCCCAATGCCAAGAATCCATTGGCGTCCCTAGCCACAATGACTCATGCGCAAGTGATGCAGGCTCAACAACAAATGGCGTCCAGTGCTTCAAAGAATTGTCCGGTTGAGCGACCTAGTTCGGGTTCCGGCATCTCAGGAAGTCCTGCTGCACATCCAGCATCTGGACATCCTTTGATTCCGACATCAACAACTTTGGCACCCTCCACTACCAGCTCATCAAGTGTCAATGATTCAACACCTGTAGTTACAACAATATCATCAGCAACATCATCAAGCCCCTCCCCCAAAGAGGGAGCCCACTCTTCTCTTTCAGAGCCCGCTAAATGTGATGGCAAAGTGAAGCGAGAGGAATCTGACAAACCGGAGTCGGAGGCCCAGGATTTGTCAATTGCCAGTGAGAATTCGTCGTCAAAAGTGGGCGGCAAATTGACGGAATCTGGCTTGCCACCTCTTCCTAAACTGGAGATTCCTTCTGAAATGAGCAAAACTTCAGCACCGTCAAAAGTTATTTCATTTCAACCTCAATCGCATATCTTATCAACAGTCAAAAACGGCGCCCCTCTGGTGGCCCCCTCCTCCATGGGCCCTAAATTGACCAATCAGGTTTCGCCATTTGGATTCACGTCGCCCGGTAGACCTTCAGTGATCCACCCTCCAATGGCAGCTGGACCTCACGGAGCGCTTCTCCCCAATCGGTCACCTGTTGATCCTGCAGCAGCTGCTGCAATGATTGCGGCACAGAAGATGCAGCAGAGTGCTTTCTGTGGAGTCCTCCCACCTTACCCTCCTCATCCCCAAACGGGTATTATTGCTCCACCAAATGCACCTTCTCAAAATAGCCCGGCCGTTGGACCCTTTCATCATTCCCCCAACATGCTGGCATCTCCGATTCTCAACATTCACCCATTCCATCAAAGTCCAGTGAACCCTGCGGCATTCCCTAAACCCACGCTGCCCTCCCCTGCCCAGCTGCAGTCGATGCTTCGCTCGAACCCTATGGATATGCAGGGAAAGAGTGGCTTCAAACACGATTCTAGGCAAAGTGGACCTAATGGACCCTCCGGTTCAGGCGAAGACCAATCTTGGTGGAGCATCAGACCTCCAGTTAAACAGCCGATCATGCCAGATGGAAAGCCCCTGGATCCTCTCACTGCTTCCATAATTCTATCACACCGACATCCTTTTGATCAGACTCTGAACAAAGATCCTCACCTCATGCAGATGCTGTACAACAGCAGCTCACACAATCCAACTGGAACCCCAACCTCTACTGTGTCTACACGGCGCTGTCGCAGATGCAGGTGTCCCAATTGTGTGAATGCGATCAACTCTAACAACCCCAACAAGAGAAAGGAACATATCTGTCATTTCCCAGACTGTGGAAAAGTATACGGAAAGACTTCCCACCTGAAAGCCCACTTGAGATGGCACGCGGGCGAGAGACCATTTGTGTGCAACTGGGTTTTCTGTGCAAAGGCATTTACCAGATCAGACGAACTGCAGAGACATCTGAGAACACACACAGGCGAAAAGAAGTTTGTGTGTAATCATTGTGGGAAACGATTCATGAGATCAGACCACCTGTCTAAACATGTGAAGACTCACTCCAAACAGAAACTGCTGGACCAGTTGAACGATGACGAAGAGGGAGGCTACGACTCCAAACGATTGAGTGTCTCTGACGATGGATCCAATGGAATCAAAGGAGACGACCATCTCTCAGGACTCTCCATCTTGAGGCAGTCTATCAGTGGCCATGACCAAATGATGGATCTAGATGATGACGATGATGATGATTCTTTCGACTCTTCAGACGACGAAGAGATCAACGTCGACTGATTCCATTCATCACCTCTCTTCTTTCATTCCATTCTTCTGAATCAAATGAGATCTGCAATGAGAAGAAGGAATTTCTTGAAGACTGGATGGACTATGCTCCATTCCTCCTGTGCTATTTCTAACTCATATTTGACCTCCAACTGCTCTGAGCATTTGGATCTCATCTTCTAACTAGCTTTACAAGAAGCCTTGACATGACAAGTCGGATCGGATCCAATTCGATCTTTTCACTCGGAGAAAAGTGAGAAGCAAAACTTGATTTTAAAACTTGCAGCATTAAACTCTTTTCAAATTGTTCTATATTTTCTACCCATAGAGCTGTCTGAACTCAGTGAAAATGTGTCTCTTATTCTATTTTTGATGTCTTTTTCATCTTTTATCCTCTGAATACGTCACCAGAACTGAAACAGTTAGCTGCTTTCACAAGTTTAATTTGAAATCTTTATTCGGATGTTCATCTCCGCTGTGCGGATCCTTGAACATCTTTTTTCTCTGCTTTTTGGTCACATTCTGCATATAAGCTTCACCAATTGATATTTCAGTTGCAATCAAATATTAGCTATGATACATGAACTGAAATGCTTCCTTATCCTCAGTTGGTTAGTTTCGTTGAGTTCCATGTTTTATGATTAGAATCAATATGGTAATCGGGGCTGAAATGTTTGGTAATAGTTTGTGATGCAGTAGTCTATATTCCTTCCGTCGTTAGTTCTCTCTCTATCTCAGAGATACTGAGACTAGTGATGAAATGGGATATTGTATACGTTTTTATGTCAAGTGTTGGTTGTTTGGTGATGAAATGCTTTAAACACCTCCTCATTCTCAATATGTTTAGCTTTATCTTTACGGTGCTACATTTCACAACTCTCTTTCTCTCTCTCTCTCTCTCTCTCTCTCTCTCTCTCTCTCCTACCTAATACATAGGTTATTATCTTATGATCCATTAATTAGTTAATTAGCCATTAATTAATTAATTAACTAGTCCAACTAATGTATGTTATTCTACACTATAATGTTGTTGTTGATGATGATGATAATAACTATACCCTCTATGCTTTCAAAAAGTGCAATATTTCTCATGTGGTGAGATATACGAATAGTGAGTGCATTTAGTCTCTCCTTTGCGAGCCGATCAGTTAATCTATCGCCCGATTGGTCCATTTGAGAGGTGAATACATTGTAATGATGGTTTAAAAATTAATTTAATTCTGATCAGGTGCCTCCTATGAACACTTTGATGTCGCTTTCCGTCTTTCAAGTTGTCATTTGTCGCATTGAAGAGTCACCAGCTGATTGTCCCTACAATATCTATGTTATAAAGTAGTAATACCCTTTACTGTTCTTTGCCCTAATTCAATTTTTCATTCCTTCAAACATCTTTTTCAACCCACCGAAATCGTTCCCACCCCCAGCTAGCTACCTGTAGGTTTCATAGAACATAAACGAGTGACATATTCAGACAAATATACAGTAGGAATAACTAGTGGACAAAAAATCAACTTTTTGGATTGGACATTTTTTACTTCCCCGGCGTAAGTTCGGAGGTCATATTCCAGGAATGACTCTTTATGCGGTAGAGCTCAGATGTCGAGATAAAATGACTTAAATGTAATTGATAACGGGTTTCCTGGATTAAAATTTTCCCCTTTCAGTAGCTTGTTTTCATGTATAGCAAAGCTAAAATTTCGCGGTGGAATAAAACTCGTAATATAAAATTTAGAATTCAATTTAGAATTTCGGATCTATTCTGTTTTGGCCCCCCAGTGTTTTTTACGCCCCGCAGTTATATAACACGTTACTATGTAAAAAATAGCACGTGCTCCTGGGGGGAGTAAAAAATATATGCTCACTAAGGTGGGGGGGGGGGGGGAACAGAATAGTTCCAGAATTTCAATTATTTAGAATTCAAATTTGGAATTTCAATTATTAAATTTCGAGATTAATCAACTAAGTACGCAAGATATGTTGAGGAAAACAACAAAAGATTTTGCCTTTCAAACTCGTGAATGGCTTGTAGTCAGTGGAATCGGAACGAATTAACTGATTATTTCGGTTTTTCTCAGTTGGTAGGCATATTCTTAATTGATCTTTTTTAATGTATTTTTTAATACTACCAACTTTCTGTCTGACCATTTGAATTTCTGCCTTCAAAAACCAGGTAGAGGTAAATCTCGGATGATATTAAGTCACCGAGCAGTTCCTTTATAACCTCTAAGTGCACAAACCACTGGAACTGCTGAGAAGACAAGAGGACCTGGCTCTACCACTAACTGCTACCACAACACTAGCTAACGTAAAATGTTGCGGATGCAGCCGCACAATAGCTAAATAAGGAATTTTAAGATGATTTGCCGCAACACACTTGACTTTGTCCCACGATCCTGGCGTCTAGTTGCCAAAACATGGAAACGAAGATCTTGAATTTTGACGCATCAATGCTAGAATTATATGTTTTGGTTACATAGAAGCTAACCATTCGCCAGGCGTTTAGGAACATTTTGGCTGACGGCAGTCAGTTATGTTTCAGACATTTAAGAAATATCTCTGGCTGGAAAATGTGATTTTCATCAATTAACACCCAACCCTAGTCTTAATTTCCATAGTCAACTCTTAAATGCTCTCAATCAAAATTTTGACCAAATTTTTTAAAGCTGTTGTTTTTTTTGTGTCATTTTTCTGTTCTGATTTAACAATTTCACGTTCTGATCTACTTAAATTTTCGACTAATTTTAGTACCTTGTTCTGTTTCTAAAGTTGTCAGATGTTAGACCTTTGAAATGAACAATTGCTCCCTATCGAAATTTGAAGCAATGATAGTCATCCTGTGGTCATTTTAATCATAGTCATATATTTTGGTTAAACGTTGATCAAACGCGTGAGTTTGTTTCGGTTCAAATAACTTCTCCGATTACAACTAAAAAAGAACTATTTTGTCTAAAAATGAATTGATACAGCCTTTAACGAAACTTCATTTCTAGGCCTCAAATAATTTAGTTGATACATGAAAGTTATTTTTGCAAAGAACTAGTCTAGCGAGAGCAACAAATCTGTCCATTAATAGCATCCATAAACTCAATTCTATATTAATCCAATCCATCATAGGTACATAAGATCATCAGCATTTGTAAATTACTTTCAATAAATTGCTTCATTGGGCCTAAATGCCGTGTTTCAATTCGTCAGTACATCAAAATAGCCCACAAAAAGATATGTTACTATGATGGCGGCTCTACATTATATATATCCCACTAAGCTGGGGGAGGGGTCATATTTGGAAAAAAACCCAAAAAAATGTAGCATTCAACATAAAAAAAAACAAATTGAAAAACATATCTGAACATAGTTTCATAAAAAGTCCTATTAGTACAAATGAATTGATCGTGTATAAGATGTAATTTCGTTCCCAAATTTGCCAATATAAGTTCTCTTGCTTTGGTTTCTTTCATCTTCTCAACCCATCCGAAAGCGAACAAGTATTTGGCGCCATTAAGGAAACTGATGAATTTTAATGAGTTGATTGGCTATTTGACTTGGGACGAACAGACGTCATTTCAGAGAGAGATAGAGAGAAGAAAGAGAGAGGAGATAGAACTCAGGTGTTCCTCTATCAAAGACAGTTGCAATTTGGGGGGATAAGGGGGAGGGGTTGAATTGGTTGGTTGGTTGATTGAAGTGAGAGGTGCTTGTTAAGTTTGATTATTTGTCCTAGTGTCCAGTTTGGACGGTCGGGCTACGGGCGGACGAATGATTGGGCGCGGGGCTGAATAAAGTGGGCAAGGGTTGCAGAGCACAGGGCGGATTAGAAATGTTAGTTAGTTAGTGGTGGGCGGCACACATCAAAGAGCTGTAAGTAATGGGCCCACAAAGGTGGGCTACTTTCTTTCAACTAGGGTGAGTGTGGGGGCAGGTCGGCCAGGATATTGGAAGATTGAGGGGGGTGAGGGGGAGGGTGGGGTATTAATTGTGGGGGGATTGGATAAGGAAGAAAGAGGGATAAAAAGAGAGTAGGGAACATGAAAGAGGGAAAGAAGGGTTGTTATGTTAGAGGGAAGGAGGGAGGGAGGGAGGGGGTGGGTGGGTATATTGAGTTAGTTAGAGGAGGGGGCGACTTCAAACGACTGTTTATGATTGTATGTTAGAGTAGTGTGAGTGTTGATTAAGTGTGTGTGTGTGTGATTGAAGTTAATCAAAGATGAAAGCAACTCTGTTTGTCTTTGTCTGCAAACATAAACAGCCGCTAGGTCAACACTCTTTCCTTCAAAGTCACCACCCTCTCTTTCCGCAGACCAGCTCATCTGGCCTAACACACTTGCACATACAAAATTCACTCTAGCCTATATTCTACAATACACGCAGTATGCCCACAAGCTAGTCATTTAAATTTGGACAATTTTCCAGTGCATGCGGAAAAACTTCATTCTTTGCAGGGCCAAAAAAACCTGGCGAGATTTTTTGCATTTTTTCTGCTTAAAAATAATGCAGTTGATTGAACATGCGGCTTAAAAAAGCAGACAAATTATTAAATATACAAAAGAGAACAATAAAACATACTTCAGCTAACAATCTCAAATGCCGCCGCCCTTTCCTCTTTTTATCTACCCAGATAACCGAACAGCTCGCTTACCCTAAAATACATTTCAGCCTCAAATTTAATTCGGAGAAAGTAGCAACTAAATTAAACTGGCTAGCAATTATTCGCTCGACAAAACTGAAGCATTCAATGCAATATAATTAACTCGAACATAAAATTGTGTTCTGTCTATTAAATTCTGACTGTTTAATTGTCCTGAAAAACCAAAGCAGATATTTTTTGCAAGTCTACTCAAAGTGGTCGCAGCAAATCTCAGTACAACAAACGATTCGGCGACAATAACTTCAAATTAACCAATTATCTTACTGTGTAGCTTTTTAAGTGTGTCATGGCAGACATTCGAAACATCAAAGTGAGCAAAGTCGGTTAAAAAAGGTTGAACAAACAAGCAAAACTTTGCCGAGAGGTGAAAAAATTGTCAAAAAATGAAAGAGAAGGCCAATTTTACAGGTTAACTTTCAATTTGTTTGATGTAGATAATTTCTCAAGCTTTATTACTGTGCCCCAACAGAAGAAAAGTCTAAGATGTTATAATTAGTTTAAAACTTATCAGGACAGGTCCTCAGTAAAGTGTTGTAAAATGTGTAAAAATGTTTATTGGGAAAACAAAAGCAGCTGCATTTTGAATTGCTTAGGGATTTTCTTTAAAATAAACTGAAAAAAATGAAAACTCAATAAACAAATAAATACCTGAACTTTAACCAAAGAACTCTCAAATTTGTTGTTGAGTTAAAAAAAAAAAATTGTAATGAAATAACAAACTTTTAGCTCAAGAAAACAAAACAAGACGGCTCGGTTGAGTTTGTGCATAGCAGAGGATGTTCCAACATACCTCTCAAGGTTGCAAAAACAACCTTTAAACTTTGTCAGAGAAACTGTTGTGGGTATCATCTGAAAACAACTTATATGCATTGGAGAAAGTTATTTGTACTTTTGACCCAAAAAATGCCGTCTATATTCGGCAGACAAAAACGAGAGCTCTGCAATATATGTTTGGATGTCAACTTTACACACCGACACAAATAAACAAATAAAAACCACACAAACCAACATACATCGCATTTTCCACAAAAAACACCAACTCAAAAAAGTATAAAAATATCTTTGGCAATAGATTAATACTCGAAGTTCGTTTGTGTTCATTTAGGTCTGCTGACCTTTTTTAAATTAGTTTTGCAGCGACTCTTTGAGGCAGTCGCATTGGTAAATGTAATTCTGGCACAAAACTTTGAAATAAAATTTTGAAATTTCTTTGAAAAGTTTTCTCAGTTTTCATATTTCTTGAGCATAAAAAACCCACACAAGCACCTACACACAAACACATATACAACCCTTGACATTAAAAATCTTTCTAAGATTTTCTTTTTGATATCTGATCTTCACTCAACGCTCCTGACAATTGATTCAAGTCTTGAATGTTTTGTTTTCAGAAAATTGTTTCGTATACTTTTTGAGGCAATCGCATCGGTAATCGTAGAAATGACAATAAAATTTGGACTGAGGTTTTTGAAAAAAAAATTTCATATTTGATGTTTCATGAGCATAAACAGTCGCATCGCTTTTTTAGAATATTGCGGATGTGTCTGTTACCAGATAGATTTAATACACTATTAAAACACTTCTATAGTATTTAAAGTTTTAATTAACTTAATTTGATATTGACCTTATTTTAAAACGCATTTTGTAGCAAATTGTGTATAGTTTTTCCAATTTTTCAAAACCTCTGACAGTTTTTGCACTCCGGCTCCAATTGTATCTAATATGTAAAGGAACACTGAAAAATATCCTTAAAGGTTCTAATACAAAAGCGCTGAAAAACTTTGCGAATCAATTGAACTAATGTGTTGACCTATAACTGTTTTAAACAACTGCAGTTCTGAAGAAATAGAAATTTTTGACAAATTTTGTGCGAATTATTCTCAGATTTCTATTTTCTTCAAAAAGAGAAAATGGTTCCTCAAATGGGGAGTTTAAAGATTAAAAACTGCCTGTTTTTTCTAAATCTACGGAACCACCCAAAGACGGGAAAAGATCAGTTTTAAGAG
This sequence comes from Convolutriloba macropyga, assembly GCF_964194025.1. NCBI lineage: Eukaryota > Metazoa > Xenacoelomorpha > Acoela > Convolutidae > Convolutriloba > Convolutriloba macropyga. The sequence continues at coordinate 33,371 of NW_027452719.1, read as the reverse complement.
CAACGTCAAAACAGAAACAAGTGAGAAATAGTTTTCTTATTATTTTCAAAAAAATTGTATTACATTGCTATTGAATTTTTCAACCTGGCGATCCAAAAACTCCCTTGCTCTCAATTTCCGCTCTATTTCGTTCTTCTAGAAGCGATAAGTTCTAAATTTCTGCTCTGACAATATAAAAAACACAAATAAAAAATAAAACAATATTAATCATCCTATTTTTTCAGTATATTTTGGTTGATTTGATGTTCATTCGTAAAACTGTTTTTTAGTCTCCAAAATTATACTGAATTTGTTAGTTTTGCTGAAATCAGAGGAATTGTTTGCCATAACGTTTCCAAAATTTAGAAAAACAACACTAGTTTCACATTTTCAAAGTTAATTTTTGCTACTTTGAGAAATCTAAATTGTCTGAAGTTTTATCTAATACTTTTTCGATATAGAGAAAAAAGTTTATAAATTATTATGTAACCAAAACAAATAGACGGTAAAAATTTGTTAAAGGAAATTTTGTGGGAAAATATGAAAATAATAGATTTTTTGAAATTTTTGGTCAGAAAGTGTAGTTTTTAAGTTTTGAAACTCTAAAAAGTACATTTGAAAAATCCCCATTTAACCTAGCGACAATTTCTAAAAATTTTCCATTCGTTTCAATCCTAAATTTCAACAGTGATCCCCCGCTCCCAAGCAAAGTATTTTTTCTCTTTTCAAGTTTTCCTTCCAATTTTAGAGCGTCCCCGTTTTTTTAAAAAAATTTTCAACGTTTTTTATATAAAAATCAGGACTAGATCCTTAGAGCTACAAAATGGTTCCTTTTTTCCTATGCGGTGCTTAAACAAAATAGAAAAATTGACTGAAGAAAAAACCCGCCTCGCATATATATTCCACCATTTTATTAAAAAAATGTTGAATCAATAATCAACGTTTTTAGATTCTATTTTCTTGCCGCAGTTTTCACTTCTTCATGTTTGTGACTACTTGCATTGAATTATACAGCTTTGTCGTGTTTTCCTTGCATTCCGTAGTCGCTTGGAACAAGTTTTTTTGTTTGAAACATGTAAATTACTCAGAATATAACCCTAAGGTTAGATATCTACATGCTCTAAATTGTTAAACAAATTAATCAGCATTGTTATTAATATAGTAGTCTTTAAATTGGGGCCGTTCGTTTTTATAGGTAAAAAGAGGATTTGAAGGCTCCTACTTTCGATGCTTGTGATGACGGTTGACAAGGTATTGTCACATTCGCATGCAAAAAGGTAAAACTGTGTCCATAAAATTAATCAGATCTTGGGAGGGTTACGTTTAGAATAACTTTATATTTGTCCGATTCATTTTTCTTCATTTCATGAAATTTTGCCCTTATGAATACGTGTTAAAAATTTTTAAATTTATTTTTCGATCTTGTTAGTCAAGTTTTTATACTTATAGTTTATACACTTATTTTGTACTCGTATTTTTCCATGGCATTAATTGTGTCTGTATGATTTCAAAATGTTGCACAAGAAACAAGTTAAGGAACAATAATTTTTGTCGGTTTTGCTTGAAATAATAATATGAAATAGCGCAGAATGAAGATTTCATTTATTTATTTGTTGAAGTACAGCATGAAACAATCTTATTGTTGTTCAGCCGCCAAGTCAGTATATGGGACATAGAATGTGTGAAATAAAGTGAATGTTTAAAAACTGACTTCAAAAAGAAGGCCTCTTTAACTATCTCAAGTTGAACATGAAGGAAGGCCGACCTGTCACTTCAATTAGCCTAACCATTTCCTCTTCCATTTTTGTTATCTCTTGTCCCCCACTTCAAAAGTAATTCACAACTGTTACATTATCTCACATCATCCTAGTAATCATCTTGCAAAACAGAACGGCCTCACTCACTCCTGTTCAATGGGCCAATTGACTAACAGCTGACCTAGAACAATAGAGAAAAAATGTTGCACATGCAAAACTGTAGTACCAAAATAAATATACGCAATTATTGCGAAGGTTTTTTTTATTGCGAAGGTAATTTTTTATTAGGAGTCGCGAGTAAATTGAGCTCAACAGAAGAAAAGAGACACATGTATTAGAGTTGCACACACAATCGATATTTGTGTGGATGTTCAGCATTCTGTACACGTGAGATGAGGAGTTAGTATTGAAAAAAACACAAGTGAAATAAAGGAAAATTTTCCCTAAATTTAATTTTTTCATCACACACGTTAGTTAAAAGAGTTGTGAGAAATATGAAAAGAGTGTGTAACGGCTGCTCTCTTATCAAAGTCAAGGAAAACTTTACACCGCCCAGTTCGTTTCAGCGGTTTCAAATCTGTCCGGATATTGTGTTTTTGCAGTTAACTTTTGTGAAATGTATTATCCGCTATAATGTAGAATACCATTGCATTACTTGTTGCTCAATTGCTCCTGATAACTAATTGCTCAGCTTTGCTATATAACAAACTTGTTTCTCTCAGAATAACAAAATAATTCAAATTGAAACAATCAAATTTTGCTTGAGTTTTGGTTAAAAACTCAACTTATAAATCGAAATAGCAAAATCCCTTATGTTCAGCTCTAGGTAACTGTCCTAGCTACTGGTTAGGGCAAATAATTTCTATCTCCGATGTATTAATATTTTCCGAATCCAAAAGTTCTTCCCGATAATCAAATTTAACAAATGTACGAGTTTCTGCACTTTGTGCTTTTCAGTACACTCAATTGCTCAATAACTCAATCGGTGAAATATGTTAGGCTTCGCTAAAGCCAGTAAGAGAAACTTGCTGTATGCTTTGCACAAAATTTTTCTTACTTAGGAACTTCGTTCCATAGAAAAAAAGTTTTGGAAATATCAAAGTTAATTCTCTTTTCAGAAGTCAAAGTAAAGTTAAAACTGTACAATCACCAATATGATCTACAGAAACAAGACACGATAACAAGTAATTTACCGCTCAAGAAAGTGTACTTCAATACGCACTGTATGTCAGTTGAATATAACCAAAATTGCAAATTTCAACTGATTTTTGGTAGTTTTTCAAGCTCCTTTTATGCTGCTAGTCACGTGGATTTACATGTCAAATTCAACTGTTGATTGGTTGTAGATAACAATGCCGACAGAATGTAAACAATTTTCCATAACATCACTTTTTCAGTGTAAATTTGATGTCATGGGAAATTTTTTAACCATGTAGAAGTTTTGTCGAATCTTTTGTGTCAATAACAAGTTGATTCGCAATCCAACCGCAAAGAATCTGATGCAATACTGTTAAGTCGTAGTATTGTTTTGCTGGTGGTTGAGGTAGTTCGAGTTTGAGTTATAGTTTGACTTCATGAATGACGATTGCCTACTAATAATATTTGCTAAATATAAGTGTTGAAGAAATTGAACAAATCCGTGTGGCTTCAATAGAATGTAGCATTAAATTTCGCTTGTCACGCTATTCTAGCTTTAGGGCTTCAAATGGCCTTGAAGCGCTATTCAATTTGGTAAATGAGTTAGTAAGCTCAGCCGCCACATCGCCGGCCCTGTTTTCCATCGCGAAATCATCTTTTCCAGTTAGTACTGTGGCGAGCTTCACTACTGATCTTTTGTACACTCCGTTGTTCGTTCGAACTATCGTTGATCGAATCGTACCGTCAGACCCATCGATGGTCTCCGTAACTTGACCTTGATTGTAATATCCACGCTTATAGCTGTCTTCGATCAACCAAACGAGATCGCCTTCTTGAAGGGTTTCATTCGCCGTAGATCGCCATTTTTGCCGATTATTCAGAGTTGGCAGATGTTCTTTACGAAATCTGTCCCATATGAGATTTGCTTAGGATTGAGTTTGTCGAAATAGTTATCGATGTTCAACAAATTCTTCTGCGCATGGTAGATAAGGTAAGCAAACGTTCCTGTTGCCAAGCAAGAAATGATTGGGGGTCAATGCTTCTAAGTCATTAACATCTGAACTGACTGGAGTCAAAGGTCTTGCGTTCAATGTCTGCTCAACAATACACATCGTTGTTGAAAAAACGTCCCCGGTGACTGATCTGTTCCCCAACACTGCATACATTGCTTTCTTGCAACTTCTCACCAACCGCTCCCATACTCCTCCAAAGTGGGTTGCTGCGGTTGGGTTGAACTTCCATCTGATTCCTCGTTGAATTAGATGTTCTTCGATCCTTTCTTTGTTCCATGCTGCAACATACTCCGCAAACTCTCTTTCAGCTCCAACAAAGTTTGTCCCGTTGTCACTTGTGATCGTATTCGGTTTGCCTCTTCGAGCAATAAATCTCATTATTGTGCTGAGACAACTATCTGTGTCCAACTGGGGTACTACTTCTATATGCACCGCTCTCATAGTTAGACAAGTAAAGAGACAACACCATCGCTTTTCGTTCCTTCGTCCAATTTTCACAATGAAAGGGCCAAACTAGTCAACTCCAACATTTGTAAGAGCTGTTGAAGCATCTAACCGTTCTTCGGGTAGATCTGCCATTACTGGTGCTATCGTTTGTGCTCTGCCGTTTCTGCAGTTAACGCATTTGCTCTCGATTGATCTCAAGGCGTTCCGTATGCCTGGGAATCACATCTTCTACTGAACAATGTTTTTTTCTTGCTCGGTGCCCTCGTGTTGATTGTCCTTGTGCTCGTTTCGCAAGAATAATTCAACCGCGTGATGTTTGCAATGTAGTAATATTGGATGCTTTGCATTGAAGTCCAATTGACTTTTGCTTATTCTGCCTTTGGCTCAAATAAGTCCTTCTCCGTCTAAGAAAGGGGAGAATTGTAGGATTTTGCTGCCTTTTGGAATTTCCTTTTCAGCTTTGAGAGATTTCATCTCTTCAACAAAAAATTCTCCCTGTAGTAACTTGAAGATCGTTGCTTTTGCTTTTTCTCTTTCTTCAATGCTGACTACGAGTGTTGCTGGTGTGTGTGTTCAATGCTCGCTGTACATATGCCACTGTATTTACTAGTCTGTTAAATTTACTGAATCGTTCCCACTGAATAACAGCTTTCTTTTCCTCAGCCTGTATCACGAAGACCGATGAGGGTATATTCTCTTCATCTGATGCAAAGATTAGGTTCACTTGCTCCGGCCACTTGCTTTCTGGTTGTTTCAACCAGGCCGGCCCAGTGAGCCACTTACTTCTCTTGTGTTCCTCAATGTTGATTGCTCTGGTGCCAATGTCCGCTGGGTTGTTGATACCGCTCACAGGTTTCCACTGTGAAACATCGGTTGTATCTAGTATTTCAACCTCTCGGTTGGCCACAAACACTTGTTGTTTACGATGGGAACTGTGTATCCACTGCAATACTGTAGTTGAGTCTGACCAAAAACTGAAGCTATTTATCTTCATTTCATGTTCCTTGACTATCTGTTCTTTCAACCTCACTGCAATGACTGCTGCTTGCAATTCCAATCGCGGTTTTGAAAGATGCCTCATCGGTGCCACTCTGGATTTTCCAATGACAAATGCTAAGTCAGCTGAGTATTCTTTTGGTTGTGAACGTAGATAGGCCACTGCACACATCGTGTCTTTGGATGCGTCAGCAAACACATGAAGTTCGGCTTTATCCTTCTCTCTGCTGAAGTATCATCTATCGATGCTTGTTTCAGCCACTATTGGAAGTTGTTCTTTCCATCCCAGAAATTCTTCTTCTTCACTAGGCCTCACTTCGTTGTCCCAAGGTTGTCCATTCTTAGTCCAGATGCCTTTCAGAAGTCGTCTCATGTAAGCACTGAACGGAGCAAACAATCCGATCGGGTCGAATACTGAAGATACCAAAGACAAAATCTTCCTCTGGGTTATAGGTGCTTCAACTTCCTTGTTTGTACCTCTGCATACCTGAAGACTGTCATCAATAACGGTCCATTGTAGTCCTAGCACTGAGGATCCCTCTGTATTGGGTTCCACTTCGACTTGTTTCGTGTTGCTGATTGACTTCAAGTCTTCTGGGATTGCTTTGGTAACTGCATCGTTGTTGCTTATCCATTTCTTCAATTCAAATCCAAGTTGTGAGAGAAGAAGTTGTAGCTGGTTGAAGATTTCAATTGCTGCTTCCGGGGTTTCTACTGATTTAATGAAATTGTCCATGTAGAAGTTGTTTTGTATTGCCTTTGCTGCAATTGGATACTCCTTTTTGTTGTCCAGTCCCACTCGCTTGAGAGCATAGTTTGCACAAGTTGGAGAAATCTTAGCTCCAAATACGTGACGCTGATATTCGTATATGTGAACAGGTTCGTTTGTTCTAGGACGCCATAAGAACCTCAATCAACTTCTGCACTGTTCGGGAACTTGCACTTGTAGAAACATCGATTCGATGTCAGCTGTCAGGGCTATTGGTCCTTCACGGAATCTGAATATTGTTCCAATCAACCCATGTAGCAGATCAGGTCCTGCTAGTGGCTTGTCATTTAGGCATACTTCTTTGTACTTTGATGCAGCATTGCAAACACGTCTTACTTTGCCAGGCTTGTTCGGGTTTAGCACTGGATGATGTGGCATATATCAATCCTTCCCGAAGGTGCTTTTCACTTCGGATTCGTCCAATATCTTTACGAATCCTTTTTCTACATCTGTATCTATTGACTGTTGATACAAACTCTTCAAGTTTGGGTCCCTTTGGAATCTTCGCTCCAGTGAGTAAAGCTGACCCAGGGCTGAGCTGTAGTTGTTCGGTAGGTTTGGCTCTGGTTCACTCCACAGCATTCCCACTTCGTACCGCTCGCCTGTGAACTTCGTCGTACTCTCTAGCATCTTCTGTTCCTGCAGTTCCTTCTTTGACTGGCTGACGACGTTAATTTTGGAAGCATAGGTTTCTATGTCCCACCAGGTTTGGATATTCTCAGCCACTTTCACATCTTCAGTGAAGGCGAAACGACAAACATTTTGTCTTCTTTTGCCCGTCTTGGGTCCACTGACTACCCATCCTAGCTCTGATAGAACGCCGAAAGGTTCACTTCGTGTTTCTGTCTTGTAGTCCAATGGGCGTTGTAGCTCATAAGCATGTTGACCAAGGATGATGCCAACTTCCATCAAGTTGAAGCTTTTGTTTGGTAAACACTCAAGTGGTTGAAGCTTTGCTTTAGCTGGTTGTAGTTGTAGTTTTTGTTTCCCAAGGAGATTGACGGGTGTGCAAACGCTTCGATTGAATGCACCTTTGAATGTAGTCCCTTTATTTTGAGAGGAACCCTTTCTGTCTTCAGATCCTTCGTTCCGTGTATGCCAGCTATGTTGAGCGTCACATCGGTGCTTTGGGCCTGTAACTTCTCTTGCACACTTTAATCGATGAATGAAACCGTTGATCCACTATCGAGGAAAGCATATGTGTTCAGCCTGTTGCCACCGCTCTGTATTGAGACAGGAACTATCTGAAGAAAGCTAGTAACTTCGTTACTCTGGTTGATTGTTGCTGCCCTTACGTTGACTGCAAGATTGCCTTCGTCCATTTGGTTTACTGAGTGTAGCAATCGGTTGTGCTTCTTGATGCATCCATTGACGCCGCACGCATTGACTTTACAATCTTTGATTGCATGTCCTTTGCCCAGACATCCGTAACATAAGCGTTGCTTTCTCACTGCTGTGTACCGATCATTCACACTCATGTTCTTGAATAGTGGACAGTTCCATATTTTATGAGTGCCATCAGCTAGCGGGCAGTGATCACTTTGCGTTTGCTTCGTTTCTTTCACGTTCGAACTTGCACTGAAGATCGATGTTTTCGAGAACCGTTTGTCTCTATTTGTGCTTCCTCGGTCTTCTTCTCGTCGCTCTCCCTTGAAAGCTGAAAACCCTTCGTGCACGAATGCTAACCTTAAGCCATTTGTCAATTATAATCAGATCAAGCCAATCTTCATCTTTATCATCAACATAGAACCACCACTTCTCTTTGAGAACTTGAGGTAGTTTATCTACTGCCATATGCAGTGTCCAGCTCGATTGCAGATCACCAATCTGCTTGTACTCTTTGAGCACATTCACAAAATTTGAAACAATAACTGAGAAACTGATCAAATCTGTTGAGTCGTGAAGTTTCACCTGACTTGCTTTGCGAAGACTCTCCAGTTGTGCATCAATGATCACATGAGGCCTTCCAAATTTCCTCTCCAGAATGCTCCATGCAGCACCATAGAATTGTCCAGAATAGCCCATTCCAGAGATTGCTGACCTGGAATTGCCTGTCAGTAGAGTCTTCAGATGGCTTATCTTCTCTGAGTCTGATATTGGTCGTTGATCCACTGTAGCAATGAACATACTAGCCCACTCCGGCCAATCGAGGGGTTCTCATCGAAGTTAGTTGTTCAACTTGAGCTTTGGTAGGTTACTACTAGCTGAATAGAGAGTGTTGTATCGTAGACCAGCTCTGGGGGAAACGTCTCGGTCTTCAACACTTGAGAATCGGTCTCGTGAACTGCGATAACGTGAGAAGTGACTATGCCTGTTCACTTCAGGGGTTACTTCGAAGCGAGCTGTTGATCGATCTGGTGTTAGAAGGTTGTCGATTCTGCGGGCCCAGTCAGAGACATCTCTGTTCATGGGGGTCCAGTTGAAGGGTGATTTGTCTCGAGCACTGGTTGATTCGTAACGAGCATCATCGTTCTCTAATGCTGTTCTCTTCACTTTGCGCTCTAGCTCGCGCTCTTCCTCCAGTAGTTGATGCTTGGTTTCCAGTTCCTTCATTTGCATTTCCAATTCTAGCCTCCTCCGCTAAAACCGTGATTGTTCCAGTCGCTTCTTGGTTTCAAACTCGATATCGAAATTCTTCATCGTTTCCTCGCGCCTTTGCTTTGCTGAAAATGTTTCCAAAACATTCTCCGTCTCTTGGCCACTTGCTGTTGCTCCATTTTGCACTGCTTGAGCAACTGGGTTGTCCGTTGGGTAGTTGTTGTTGCTCTCGTTGTTGTTCACTGCCTAGGTTGCGTTGCTTTGCTCTGCATTCATTGCTGGTTGCGTGCCTTTGCTTATATATGCAAGCCAATGATAGTCCAAACTTGCTTTGCACTTCCTTGCTTCTTACAGATGTTCTTCAACGAAATTTGCCTGGTAGGGCACAAGCTTGTTTCGACGCTGCAGTTGCTTGGGTGTTTCTTCCTCTAGGAGGTGGACAGTCTGTTGATAGAGGACCTTTAGTTTGTTGGGTTGATCTGAATCTTCAATTATTTTGTAGCCAAGACTTCTTTTAGTGTTAGCTTCTTCCACTAACTCTTGAAACTTCTTATCGTTCCTGTGAGCTGTTCATTGAAGCTCCTCTCTGCTGGTTGTGCTTGACTTGCCTTGTTGCTGTTCACTTTTGCTTTGTTGGTTTCCATTGAGCAAGGTTCGCACTTCAATTTCTTTATTGAATTGCACTCTTCTGTTCGCCTCACTGGCCTGTTGGCGTTGATTTGTTTGATTCTCTTTGGAGGGTGCCTTCAGCACTCTCTTCATCAGATTGGACAGCAGTTTGCCTTCCACTGTCCAGGTCGGCGGACCAAATGTAATGGCTGCTCTACTATCAAAGTCAAGGAAAACTTTACACCGCCCAGTTCGTTTCAGCGGTTTCAAATCTGTTCGGATATTGTGTTTTTGCAGTTAACTTTTGTGAAATGTATTATCCGCTATACTGTAGAATACCGTTGCACTACTTGTTGCTCAGTTGCCCCTGATAACTAATTGCTCAGCTTTGCTATATAACAAATTTTTTTCTCTCAGAATAACAAAATAATTCAAATTGAAACAATCAAATTTTGCTTGAGTTTTGGTTAAAAACTCAACTTATAAATCGAAATAGCAAAATCCCCTATGTTCAGCTCTAGGTAACTGTTCTAGCTACTGGTTAGGGCAAATAATTTCTATCTCCGATGTGTTAATATTTTCCGAATCCAAAAGTTTTTCCCGATAATCAAATTTAACAAATGTACGAGTTTCTGCACTTTGTGCTTTTCAGTACAGTCAATTGCTCAATAACTCAATCGGTGAAATATGTTAGGCTTCGCTAAAGCCAGTAAAAGAAACTTGCTGTATGCTTTGCACAAAATTTCTCTTACTTAGGAACTTCGTTCCTCAGAAAAAAAGTTTTGAGAATATCAAAGTTAATTCTCTTTTCAGAAGTCAAAGTAAAGTCAAAACTGTACAATCACCAATATGATCTACAGAAACAAGACACGATAACAAGTAATTTACCGCTCAAGAAAGTGTACTTCAATACGCACTGTATGTCAGTTGAATACAACCAAAATTGCAAATTTCAACTGATTTTTGGTAGTTTTTCAAGCTCCTTTTATGCTGCTAGTCACGTGGATTTACATGTCAAATTCAATTGTTGATTGGTTGTAGATAACAATGTCGATAGAATGTAAACAATTTTCCATAACATCACTTTTTCAGTGTAAATTTGATGTCATGGGAAATTTTTTAACCATGTAGAAGTTTTGTCGAATTTTCTGTATCAATAACAGGTGGATTCGCAATCCAATTGCAAAGAATCTGATGCAATACTGTTAAGTCGTAGTATTGTTTTCCTGGTGGTTGAGGTAGTTCGAGTTTGAGTTATAGTTTGACTTCATGAATGACGATTGCGTACTAATAATAGTTGCTAAATATAATTGTTGAAGAAAATGAACAAATCCGTATGGCTTCAATAGAATGTAGCATTAAATTTCGCTTGTCTTGCTATTCTAGCTTTAAGGCTTGAAATGGCCTTGAAGCGCTATTCAAATTGGTAATTGAGTTAGTTAGCTCAGCCGCCACAGAGTGAGAGTTTATTAAGAAAACCCGTCCTCTTTGACCCTGTTTCGTGCCTCTTGGGAAGTCAAAATATTCGAAATCCCCGTGATAAAATTGCTTTTTTGTATCAACCTATTGGCTCGTCCAGCTGTAATTCATGGAAGGATTCTTTGCAAATCATATGAACGCACACATGAACGCACGGATATTTTCTACGGGCCGAAGTCTGGATCATAGGCCTTTTTGGTCTTCCTGGATATTTTCATAAGCAAAAATGGTCTGGATCGGTATTTTTATAACTCATTTTGAACGAGGACCTCAACCTGGGAGTCAGCATCCCTCTCTAATTTAGTTCCAATGTTTCAATAGCTATATCTTAACTCGGTATGTGTGATTCGACCTGACTAATTGTTCCGTTCGGTTTTTCTTTGGCTGTGATGACATCGAAGTTGTCGTCATCCCAATTTGTTCTGTTGCGACATCCCCAAGTCGTTCTAGAAGCTGTTATTATTGTTTCGACCCCTCTTGAGGGGGGGGAACTATATAATCAAATGGGTTTTTTTGTTCAGACAATTTTGACCGATCGATATATTCATCTTAAAGAGTTGAGACTGGTATCATTAGAACGCTTGTCCAGCGTAGAATGTGGAATAAAAAAGATTTAAACTTTTGAGAAAATAGATAATTCCGTTGAATTTATTCACAGTTTCTGGAATTTTCGTCAATTTCACTCAAATTCGTTAATTTTTTCAAGAAAATGTTGTTGATTTTATTTTTAAAGACAAAATAAATTGTCGACTATTTTTAATTAACTTTTGTGTAAGAAATTCTGGCTAAAAATTTCAAAATTCAGACTTCATAAAAAACAGCACCAAATAAGCTTCTTTTGTCCACTTCGATTAAAGTTGCTGGAAGTGCACACCCAAACACCACTAAGAGGGGTGGACACAAAGAAGGGATATTTTTTACTTCAACTGCCGTTGCGAGTGCTCCGTAATTAAAAGTTTAACGTTTTTTGCTAACTTTACTCTTTGATTATCAGAAACGCGGCATTTAATTTTGATTTTTTAACTAGAAAAAAACCTATATCTATTACATTCGAAAAATTAAATGTTCTTATTAGAGGAAAAGCTGTAGCAGGGCTAGTTTTGGACCAATCTCGGACTGCTACAATCCAAAAAAGATTCGGATTGTAATCAGTCGGTCTTTTTTTAAATAAAAAAATCGATCATTGTTATATTATATAAATATAAAACATTTCAAATCAAAACTCACTATTGATAGGTCAAAATAATAGTCTCTTTAGCTGCAAGTTATTATGTCTAGTTTATTACTTGGAAACTTATGGTCGTTTTGATTTTTAAAAATATTTGATTTTTAAATAATTGAGGGCGTATTGAACTTTGCCTCCATTTTTCTCTTTATTTGTTCAACTTGTAGCTTAGTGTCAGCAATTAAATAATGCTTCTTCTTCCTCTTCTTTCTACTGAAATAAAAGTCAATCTTTATTGCGGTATTACGCATTAAGTTATTATTTTCTGGATTTGATACTACTAGATTTCACTTTTTTTTTTATTTTTTAGGTATTTGCCAATTTTTAACATTTTCTAGTTTTGTCACATTTTCACGTAATTGCCAGTTCATAACTCACATTATTGGCGTGGAATTAACAGCACAATTGATAATGTTATAATCCTTAAAGATTTAAATTATGGTTTTAACGGCTTCCACACTACTCTCTCGAGGAATTTATTTGAAGTTTTTAATTTTGTCTTTAACTGTCATTTTTACATTATCTTCTCCGTCTTATGAAATTTCCTGTACAATGATCGGGTTTCATTGACTTTCAGTAGATTTTCTGATACTAGTATATAGCTGATGGCTTTCATGGCTTTGAAAATAACTGTTTTCCCAAATAAAAAAACACTTTTTAACTTCGCATCTTTGTTCCTTTTTTTGTCTGTTTGTTACTTATTCTCGTTAATTACAGTCAAAAAATGACATTTTTGTTGTCATGAGAAGGTGTCAAAATTCAATATTTTTTAAAGAATTTGGTCTTTAATGGTTTTGACACATGATCTTTGCAAAAAAAGTAAATTGATTTTCACAGAAAGTAAATATGTTTTTCACAAAAAAAACAAAATCTTATTTGACATTCTTCTTGTTGACGTATGACAAATTCTGGATAAATGCAGTTCCCAAGGTCTTCATTTGGAAAAATAGATGAACCTCTTTCATTTTTTTATTGGCTCTCTACTCTTTGGAAAAATTTTTTTTCGAAAAAACAAATTTTACGTAATTTTGCCTTTTTCTTTTTGCCTAGTTACCTAGTTTCATTAATGAGAAGTCACAAATTGCATTATTGATGTTTGAATAAGGTGCAATCAAACATATTTTGAGGGCCAAAGTATGGCTTTACGGATTCGAAGGCGTTTTCTGGCAAGTTTTAACTGATTTTTTTGTTTGTTTTCTTTTTGTTGTTCTTTTTGTAACCGCATTAAAAATTGAATACCGACTGTTCTTAATTCCCTTCTATAAAAACATTGGCAATCATAAAAATATGGGTATTTTTTTTGATTTCTAGTGGTTTTCATTACTTTGAAATTAATTGTTTTTTTTTAAAAGCGAATTTTTCAACTTTACTATTTTTGATCGTTGTTGTCTAATTGCTACCAAGCCTTATTATTGACTGGTCCCATATCTTTAACGGTTTATTTTTGTTTAGTTTCAGTTTCATCTGAAGCTATTTTGACTTTGTTATTATGTTTTATTTTTAAACGGGACATAAAATTTTTGTTGTAATTAAAGTTTGTTGTTGTTGTTTGATATTGTTAGTAGTAATAGGGTGAGCAAGTCACCCCCGGGGGGGGGGGGGGTGTAGACCCCATGTATTAAGATAGGGTATAGGAGTAATTTTTGAGAGAGGGTCTACACTAATGTATTAAGATAGGGTATAGGCGGCGTACATGTTTTAAGATTAGTAATAGCGGCCGCCACGTATTAAGATTAGTAATAGCGGCCGCCACGTATTAAGATTAGTAATAGCGGCCGCCACGTATTAAGATTAGTAATAGCGGCCGCCACGTATTAAGATTAGTTATAGCGGCCGCCACGTATTAAGATTAGGAATATCCTCCGCAATGTATTAAGATTGGGGATAAATCTAGGGGTGTTCCAGGGGGTGAGTAGTAAGGTGGGAGCAGATCAGGGTGATTTTTCGGAGCCACTTGTCACGTGATTTTAGAGGTCATTTAGGGATTAGCAGGGAATTATACATGCAGCGCGCAGGGAATTGCACAGTCAGCGCGTACGTACAGGCGGGGAATTATACATGCAGCGCGCAGGGAATTGTACAGTCAGCGCGTACGTACAGGCGGGGAATTGTACAGGCAGCGCGCATTAACGGATAATTTCCCTCGCAGTAACCTTCAACATTTTTTGGTTTAACCACAGCAAGGTATTACGATTAGGTATAGCCGCCGCAATGTATTAAGATTAGGTATAGCCGCCGCAATGTATTAAGATTAGGTATAGCCGCCGCAATGTATTAAGATTAGGTATAGCCGCCGCAATGTATTAAGATTAGGTATAGCCGCCGCAATGTATTAAGATTAGGTATAGCCGCCGCAATGTATTAAGATTAGGTATAGCCGACCCTAAATAGCAAGATGGCGCAGCGGAAGCGTGCTGGGCTCATAACCCAGAGGTCGGTAGATCGAAACTACCTCTTGCTGACCTGGCATTGTCACAGTACTAGTGGACTTTTACGCGCTCATAACATGGAAAAAAGTTAAATAAAAGAAAAAAATTGAATTAATAAGTACAAAATAACAGACACAGTACAAATTAAGCACATGCAAATACAAATTTAATCAAACGTTTACATGATGATAGTACAAAAGAAAAGAGTATTAAAGTACATTTAGCCGAGTAGTTAATAAAGTCGACAACAAAAATTTGAGTAACTAACGAAGAATTAAGGAATTTAGAAAAAATTACTGTCGACTTTATTACACTTCGACGTATTTTACATTAAATTTATCTAATTCTCATATAATTACTTATAAAGTTTAAAACATGAACGTCATGAACCTTGTTCAGTTTTATTTGAAAAAATTTAAATAGTTGAAATGCTGCAAATATTGTGTAAAATCCACACAAATTATCAGTTTTCTGAACTGGTTGTTGTATCATTTTCTGATACTTTTTATTCAAAAATTTGTATTTTGTGATTGGACGAGCCAAAGAATCAGCATAGTAATAAGTTTGATTGAGTCGAGCAATCATTATCCAATGCTCTCCAGCTTCACTGCTCGGAGAAGTGTTGATGATAGCAAAACTGAATGTGGGTAGCCTTGGAACACAATCTGCTGGAAACGATCCAATATAGCGGTATTTGAGTTCTGGGATTCGTTCAATAATCTGTATCAGGGAAGTGTTATCCATGACAAACAATTTTTCTCTGCTTTATTTCGCAAGTACCATTAACACACGGATTTCTAACTGTACAGTCAAGCTGAAAAGACTCATTCTCTTCATAAAAGCAACAATCATTGGACTTTTTTTCTTGCTCTAATAAAAGGTTGCTTGACTTTTTAATTTTGTCAACAGAATTGTTATGGGATTTGGGGTAGAATAAAATAATTATAAAAAGAAGTACCAGAAAAATTAGGAGAGGAACGTAAACAAAAAAGTTCGAATTAGTTCGCCCCCAGTTAACGTCCATTTTAAGAAATTATTTGGTGAAGAGAATGGCAACTGGGTGACGATAATATATAACCCAAAAATGTTCCAATGCAGAAAGCAATGATGTAAAACCCATAAAAAACTGAAAAAAATATGAAAAAATTTTCGTTAACGCAAAAATCTTCAGACGTTTTTAGCAACCGTTCCGAACTGATCAATTTTAACAGTGGACATCCTTTCTCCTAGAACAATTAATTCTGTCACGCTTCTTAGCGGGCGGTCGAAAAACATTTCTAATCGGATACTTTCACCGCTGAGCTCAGGATAATGAATACTTTCTCCAGCATCTTGAAGTGAAGTGAGATCAAATACAAGCACGTAATGGTTCTGAAATAGACTATGTGGTAACGCGGGAATCTCTTCGTTAAAATTCATTGCTTTCATTGTTGTTACATATGCCCTACAGTCATTGGTTGTATCAGCTGATACTATAGCTCTACCTCCTCGAACAATTCTTAGTTCTCGTAAACCAAATTTCTGATAATGGAAAGGATTTTCTTGAAAATGTCCTGTGAATGCTGAATTTGTGTTCATCGCAATAGCTACTCTTCTGATTGGAGCATTGTTAAAAACATTTTCCTGAATAAACTGGTTCTGTCCTGAAGGAATAATAAATGTGCGTGCAATTGTTTCCATAAAGTTGTAACAAGCAGGTTGATGAGTTAATTGATATTTGAGAGTCTGGTGATACACTTCGTTAACAACAACACGTCTTGTAAACAGGGAACAGTCAAGAACTTTAAGGGAGACGTGAGGATTGTAGGAGATCATGTAAAAATTGGGTCTTGCACGAATCAATTTCAGTCTAACTTTTGTATTTGGAAGCAGTAACTTTTCACATTGGAACAAATCAATTGCTAATTTACCGTAATAAGTAGTTCCATTTTTCAGCAAAAAGTTCTTCCTCTCGATCTATAAAAGGGCTTTTCTCAAAATCGCTGGGTTCTTTTTCAAATTCATATCCATGACAAGCCAAAATACCTTCATTATTTCTTGTGGAAGCGTTAAATTCATTGGAAATTATAGCTTTGTGTCCATAGAGACCATTTGAGTTGTAAACCTGTTGATTGTTCAGATACACCTCACAGTTGGAAAAGAGCGAGTGCAATAAATTGTTGACGTGAGTTAGATAATGTAAATCATCATCTGTGAAAGACATTCCCATATCTGCTTTTCCATGCTCGTCTTTTTTCATAAAGTCTTCAAACAATCCTCCCTTTTGTAATCCAACTTTGATTTGAAGGTGGATATCTCTCATATCAAGATATATGCTTCTATCTGTTTCAAACTCGAACTCAATGCTGCTTTCATCCAATGAAGTACTGGGATAAACTTCTTGAACGTGAGAAGATTCAATTGGTTCCAAAACAGGAATTTTGTCAAAAATCTCCAAGCAAGCGTTCGTAAAGTGACCGTAACGAAAGTTGCTATCGTTTGTTGATCTAGTATTCATTTTAGCTTAGAAAAATTATCTCTTCTAGTTCGACGACGTCGACTGGTTTTTGGGGTAATTCTTCGAATTATGCGCCGTTTCCTAATTTTTCCACCACCTAGCTGTTTACGTAATGTTTTCTTTCCAACATCTGCAGCCACAGATTTGAATTTTTTCTTTCCAGTTAGAACGTTTCCAATTTCTGGTGCAGCTATATCAAGCAAATCAGCACCAACTCTCTTTGCTGCTGGGACAACATATCTCCTCAAGAATGGAATAGCTGTCCTCCCAATTGTTTGTGCGAACGCTCCGAATCCTCTTCCCCTCTGTCTTGAATAACCACGAAAATACGGTAAATCACTATCAGCAACCATTTTCTACAACTTTAAATCTAAAAATGATTGTCAGAAGTTTTTCTAAACATTAGTACCGCTCTTGTCACACCAACAGAGTTGAAAGGAACTTTTTCACCATAAGAGTCCCGGAGCTCGAGTTTTATGCTGTGGAATGAGTTTTTTAGATTTTTTTTAAATTGTAAGTTTGGAAAATTTTGATAATTCATGTATTGTCCCGTTGAGATGATATCACCATTCTTAACTTTTGATATAAACGGAATGCATCGTAAAAGAGCAGCTTTTGTATCACCCACAATATTGTATTCAACAATATCACTATATATCATTAAGGTGTGTATTCGTACAATGTCATAAGGAAACTTGGGAAAATGTGGACCACCACCACTCATGAAAACACCCATACCATAAACAGCTTCTTCGCATCCAAAGACATGACAAAGATCGGCACTAAAAATGACAAGTAAAGAGTTCTGATTTGGAAGACTCAAAGAAATTCGCTGTGTAATTTTGTTAACGTGTAACTTGATGGGCGTTTTTTCATATTTTTCACGTTCCTGAATTTTTCTATTCATTTCATTGACAATATCAGAGATCGAGGGGTATAGACCTGGATCAAGTGTGTAATAATCCGATGGTTTTGTATCTGGTGTTGCTTCATCTAGATAGAAGAATTTACCCTCTGTTATGTTTTGGTACAAGGAAGGATACGACAGTTCTGTTATCACTACCTCCCATTCTCCATCAAGATTAATTTGTTCAGGTAGAAAATTCGTGAAAGAACTTTGTGTATTGTTTGGGTAACAATCAAACGACGCATTGGAAACCAACTCAACAGTGAAAGAACTCATCTTTAAATGATACACTTTGAAAGCTCTTGTTCATAAAATTTACCTAGAAATTCATCACCTTGTTCTCCACAAAGGTTATAGGTTGGCGGTTTAAAAGTAGCAACTTTAACAATTTTGAATATTTCATTTGTGAACTGTGATTTATAACCTTTTCTGAATGGAATATCTTTTTTTGATATACGAACATTTTCACCAACTTTAAAACGTGGTCGTTTATATTGGTTAATTGGGTTTCTGTAAAAAATTGACAAAAAGTCTTTGTTTGTTACATTTTTTGGAGCTTTACCTGTTGAGCGATTAACTCTTGTGTTCATAGTTTTGACAAAGGAATCCATTTTTCTCATGTATTTGTCACCATTTTCTTCCATATAGCGATAAATAATGTTTTTCAGGGATTTAATGGCTCGTTCTGCTACAGCAGCTTTCGTTTCACTTCTAGTAGAGTAAATTTTAATTTTCTTGTCCATACAAAACTTTCGAAACTCACCACTAAACTCTGTTCCCTGGTCAAACCATACTTTCGCGGGCATACTTTTTTTACGCAACATTTTTTTGAAAGCTACAACTGCATCGGTAGAGTACTTTGACTTCATTGGTTGCACACGAACAAAGCGAGAAAAGACGTCAACACATACTAATAAATACTTCATCAGATCTCATTGATTCGCTTAGCAAATGCTGGTAATCTTTTGAAATGTCGTGTTGCATGACGATACTTTGTGTAGGAATCTTTACTGTGTAGAAAGTAGGCAACTTTCTTTTTGGATAACCCACTTGCCTTTTGTAGATTTTTAATTGATCCATATGCGGCTTTTCCATCTCTATACAGCCTTTGTAGCTTGGCTTTTTCAGATTTTGAAAGTAATCCAGCTCCCTCTGTCTTTGCTTTTGGCATCTTTGTTTATTACTTTTTGCGGATTTATTCCGGTAGCATCAAGTATTGTGTAATATATGTCGGGAAAATCAACGTTCTTTCTTTTTAATGCAAAAATAAAATCTGCAAAAGCTACTTCTGTATCTCTTCCATCTAATAAAATTGTGTCGTTGAGAGATAGCTTGACTCGCGGTGAATTCAAAATTTGATCTACAATTGATTCGTTCTTTAAAGATCTGGTTTTGTTGCTGATTTCCTTGTAATTAGAGTTCAAATGTGTTGGGACAGAAACTGGTTTCTGCTCAAAAGTGTCCAACTTTTTAACTTCTAATTTGAATTTTTGTTCGTAAAGGTGTTGAGGAATCAAAACAAACTGTTCCACTTCAAGACAATCGATTAATGATAGATGGTGTCAAAATTGATATGAGCTCTATTCCTTTTCGTGAACTTAAAATTGCTCTTCTTTTATTTATTCCGGTTCTTTTTAGCACGAGTTGATGAATTTCGTCTCTGTACTTTATTACGTCTTGTTTTTGTATTTCCTGTAGTTGTCCCCCGAGAAGGTTTACTATGCATTCGTTTAGAAACTGAATGAAATCTTTTGGACAATTTCTTAGGAACAATTTCTTGAAGTTCTGGGAATACGTTTGGAACGTTATCAGCATAGAGAGATGTTGTGTGTTCATCGTTCAGAAAAGTAATCTCTTGTTTCGTTTTAGGGAGAAAAAAAATAGTGGGAATAGAACCACTGTTTCTGCAAAATCTAAGAGAGTCGACTGTTTTCGGAGTTAAATCAATGAGTAAGTGACCATACGGGATTGAAGTAGCTTTTGTATACCAATCTTTTAAATGTGATCCTAACCCGAGCTGTTGACTAAGAGTGTTAATCTGGAGAACATCTCTAGGAGACTTGAATAAAACTATATGAGTATTTTGTAACTCAATATCTCTTCCCAACCTACTCTGATGAAAAAGATTATGCTTTATATATATTGTACTAAGACCTTTGTGTCTTCCAGCTGTCGCAATTTTAACAAATTCTTTCGAGTTTGAGATTTCTTCACAAGAATCATCAAAAATCAGCAAATACTTTGTTCCATTATTGGGTAGACTCTGAATGAACTCAAAGTCAACTCCTTGAGTAAATTGAATGTTTTTAATGTTTTTGGACATTAGACCGTAAAGTGATTGATAATGTTGATAAAAATAGTAAATTTTATCAAAATCGGGTTGAAAAGTTCCAATAATTAGCCAATCATGGATAAGATGAGATTTTCCAGACCCGCTTGGTCCCACCAATGAAATAAAAATGCGTTCCTTAGTAGAGATTATTTTGTTCATAGTTTAGGAGAAGGTAAAATATAACCGACTGTACTAGATAAGATAGCAATCCAAACTGTGGTTTCTTCACAGGTTTCGGCAAGAGTTATTCTTACTATACAGCACGCTAATATTAACAGAATAACAAAAAATTGGGACAAAAAAACCACCAGAGATCTATTACAAGTCTGTCCAAAACATTTCCACGATTGTCGTTCCTGGTTATTATCATCAAAGACAAAATTACCTAAATTTAAACCGTTATCTGTATGCTCGGTCATTTATACCTTATTTTTAAGGGAAAATCAATTTTTTGAACTGGGAATGCAACTTCTCTCTGATTTCAAAAGTAGTAAAATAAAAATAATAAATTACAAAACGATCACAAATACAAGTAGAAATTACAAATAGAAATTACAAATATTATACGTTATCAAAAAAATCCAGAGTCCAAGTTCCGTAAGCATAAGCTTTCTTCTCTGCACAGTGAAATGTCTTTTTGTGTCGATACGGATAATTGCTACAATCCCAGTCAGGATCCGAGTTATTGAGAAGTTTGGAAACTTTTGGACAACCAAGATCATCTAGATTCTCCACATCTTTACACAAGTAATTTGAGAGAAGATTACACTTCTCTAACCCTTTTGCAAAGTATTCTGTTGTAGGTGAACAATGTTGGTGAATGATTGATGACAACTCAGTGTATTCCAGTTTTCCATTGTTCCAATTAATCCCATGTAAATTTTTAGTGTTCCATTTTGCTTGAAAAGTAGGTTTATATCTTTGGGTGGGAGGAAACTGTATCCCAATACAATTCCATCCTTGAAAACACCCAACTCCTTGACAATTTTCCCTTCCAAGCACTCAATATCAAACACAACGAGAGACATTCTTTTTTCTAGGTTGAATTATTACAAAAATGATTAGCAGTCTAGCATTTTGAAAATTTGAGGATGATAAAATTTAGTAAAGACACAAAAGATTAACCCAGTTAAATGTCCCAAGAAACATGAGCTTGGAAAATTTGGTAACATGTAACAGTATCCTGGTCCCTTGTTTTTAGTTGCTTTAACCGCTCCAGCAGAATCGTGTAGTATAGCATGTAATCGAAAAACTTTCAATCTAGCAAAGAAAAAATCTAAAAAGGAATTTCCATAACCAATAAGTCCTCCATGAGGAAATTTTTGGTTAATTTCCTCCAAATTTATATTCTCGTCCCAAATTTTACAGGCCGCTAAAAAACAGTTTTTGCGTTTTTCATTTTCGGGAAACATTGAAAGGATGCTTCCGTAGCAATTGAATATGTTGACAAGAATGACAATATCCATCAACTTTGCGTTCCTTCATCCATGTCAATGCAAGTTTTCTTAAACTTTTCAATATAAGATAAAAGTGTAGGGAGATGCTCTAGTAAGTTCTCGTACTCTTCTTTTTTTAATTCAATATTTGTCAGAAAACTCCACTGATATCCGTTCCAACGATGTTGGGAAATGGTAACTTGTTGTTTATCTGAACGATATATAAAACTTGTTCTGCGTAATCCGTTGTGAATAACCCACTTAAATTCTGAAATTTGGGACTCTATGTCCAAATTTTCTAATTTGGGAAAATTTTGAGCTTCAAGAACAGTATAGGAATATCTTTTAAGTTCGTAATGAAGTCTAACGTGAAAAACCTTTGACTGGTCTCTGAGACTCAAAAAAATGTTTCTTGAGCAGCCAATATCCCAACTCATTCTCAGATCAAAGATTTTTAAAATGAAAAATTTATTGTAGAGAAGACAAAGACATATTACAAAATCACACAACAATTATTATTGAAATGTACATTGTTCAATGTTAGAAAAGTCATTCAAATTTTGAATCAGTTCCTTGAACTCGTCCAAAGTGTAGCTGACATAAGTCACCTGCTTGAACTCATTGTTTTCCTTGCGACAAAAGAGCCGAATCTGCACATAAATGGAGGCTGGATTCTCCTGAACGTATTGAATGAAAGTCACATATATTCGTCGATTTCGTCCTATGCTGACCTCTCTGACTTTGTGACATCGTTGCAGCACATCCTCCATACATGGGTTCTTATCAAATTGATTCGGGTGCTCACTCAGTTCCAACTCCCCATCCAGGATATTGTTCTTGAGGAAACAGAATTTCTTGAATTCGTAATCTCCTATTCGAAGTTGTTGGTACTTCTCAAATGTTCCAGAATTATCTTTTTTGAAGACTTGGAAAGTTGGTTCGGAATAATTTTGTCCGTTTTTAAAAATCTGGGACACAGTAAATCTCCCAAATCTTTTTGGGTTAGAACCAAAGTCTATATAAAATGGAACCGAATCAGTTCCAGTTTTAGGTTGAGAATCGGTAAACATAGACGGAGCACTCGAGTAAAACGGAGAGACTTGAGAGAGAGACATTTTATCAACCTAATGTGACAGAGAGAAATTAAATGAATGATTTGACTTGCAATTTTACTTCCTCTATTGTTTCCGATCACCTTTATTTGGTAATGATGTCATTATCTTTCTTTCATTTCCAAATATGGAAAGTTCAATTGCGTCATTTTGCAAAAATTCCTTATAAGGAAACTTAGTCAGAAATTTTAAGTTGAGCAAACATTTGAACTAGAGCAGCATATTTATCTTGATGTTTAGCACGTCTGTGTTGCATTAGCGAGTAATAGTGTTTGAAATATTTAGAACAAGTAAAACAACGGATTTTTCTGAGTTGCTGTCTCTTGAACTGTGTCATTTTTCAAATGAAATTTTTGCTGCGTTTGAACTGAATTGCGTTATTTCCTTATACGGTAGTTTAAAAGAATCACTCCAAAATCACTTTGGTTACAGAATGGCAGCAGTTATGTGTCAAGTTTTACCTGACTTTTATAAAAAATTTTGTGAGAAATCCTTGTTCATTTGCGTATCAGTTAAGGATTATAAACCTTACTTGCTTACTAGTGAATACTCTGTTGCGTCTCACAATTACACTTTTTGTCCTCTGAAAAATTGTTTATATCACATAATTCTCATTTCATCTTCCATTAATGAATTACTCCAAAAATTGGATGATTTATCTTTTCAATATCAGACAGTGGACTGCTTATACACCTTATATAAACATCAGTTTTTTTGGTTACACAAACGAAGAAGCAGGACTTGTTTTCACCCAATTGAAGAGAGCGGTACAACATAATTCGGAAAACAAATTTGTTGAAAAACTACCCAGCGTGTCTAAGAAGAGATTGAGTAGAAAAAAGTTCAAGAGACATCTACTGAGAGCTGAGCAAAGAAATGCAAGCACACAAACATTGAGATCATCCTTCTTCGACCGAATTCAATCTCTTAAGAACTCAAAGTATGAGAGTGAATTAATAAAAATTGTTGATTGTTTACTAGATGGTCATGGAATAATTGATAACCCCATGTTGTACTTTGAAGTTAGAAAGTAATAAAGTGTTTGTACTAAAAAGTTTTATTATTAGTGTATATTCTAAAAGTCGAAATTTGAAGTCGATTTGTTTGTTAAATGTCGAATTTTCACACAACATTTTTTGTTAAAAGTCAAAAATAGAACCTCAGATTTTTCATTAAAAATCAAAAATGTTACCAAACTGTGCGTTCAAAATGTGCACTTTTTTCTCATTTTTCTTAGTTTTACGGTATGATTTTAAGCAAAAAACATAAATTTTAATAATTTTTAAAATGACAAGTTTTGAATCTGTTCTTGCAGCTTAAAAATCGGATTTGTAACAGTAATTTTTTCTTAAAAATCGAATTTTTTCTCGCCATTTTTTGTTAAATATCGAAAATAAATTCGACAATTTTCTTAAATATCAAAATTAAATTCAGTATTTTTCTTAATTGTCGAAAAACAAATTTTCAATAATAACCAAGTACCTAAATTATCAAGTAACCTTTCGTGTTAATCTTTTGTTCTGGAAAACTATAAAAAAATTATAAAATTGAAAATGTAAATTTAATACGAAACACCCAAAAGGTATTCAGAAACTTTATTATTTATACGAACAAATACAAAATAGTTTACAAAATTGAACATAGAAATCATTCAAAAAGAGTTTCAATAACATATTCTGTTAAATTCTGAATTTCATTACCGAAACCTCTTTGTCGCTCAATTCTACCAGGTAGTTGAGTTGGTTGAACAGTGACTGGGGTATTAGGTACATCACTCAAAAAGATAGGGTTGTGAGCTGTTCCTTCCTCAATCGATGGGGTTGTCATCGAGGGTGTAGTTGACATGTCAGTAGATCCATAGTACTGCGCTGGATCAAAGTTTTCCAGATCGTTAAATGACGTGGTGGTACTAGTATCAATACTCAACTCGCTATGTTCTCTTCTATGAGCTCTTGAAGCTATTTGGAGAAGATTATTTTCCACCTCCGGCCCTGATACCTCACCTACATCCGGTGTAGTGAACCAACTGTTTGGAATTTGCCCTTCCTCCCAAGGAAATGTGTACTGAATATTTCCAGCTACGTAGTTGGCAGGAAAATCAGATCCATTAACGTGAGGATAGTGGTGTCCACTGACAACAGCAACTTCGTGTCCCATCGCGTGAGTTCCGAGTTGATTCTCTGTGATTGGGACCTGTCCCTGATGATATGTATCAAACTGTTGTCGCTGGTGCTCAATAATGTGCCACACAGTAATGGGTAAAGTGATCAGA
Organism: Convolutriloba macropyga; assembly: GCF_964194025.1. NCBI lineage: Eukaryota > Metazoa > Xenacoelomorpha > Acoela > Convolutidae > Convolutriloba > Convolutriloba macropyga. The sequence continues at coordinate 8,437 of NW_027452719.1, read as the reverse complement.
GACTCATACAGTCCGTTTGATAAATCTCGAATTCCTATCCGAGCAATATCCTCAGTAAAAGAAAATGAGTACAGAAGGTTATTATTTTGAACGGTGAACTCCATTTTGGAATAAATGATAGAAGAGGTTTTTGTTAGAAAGTGATGAGAATAGACGAAAAGATTCTTGTCGAGAACGTGATAAAAGCAATCAGTGGAGAGAAAGTTATAAAGCAGCAAATTTCCTTTTTAGGAAGGGAGCAGGATATATAATTTAGATTTAAACAAAAGTTAGAACTAAAGTAAGTATTTTTAAACAAAAAGAAAGTGAATGTTGGAGCTCGATAGCAGGATAAAATGTTGAGGAGTAGTTAGTATAATGTGAGAAAGTAGTGATGATGTTTTCAGAGAAGTTGGATCAAATGATAATGTCAAAATCAACAACCTCTATATATAGTGTGCTCTGTCCAATCAGACAACAGTAACCAAAGATGGAAGATTTTATGAGAAAAAGTGACGTTTAGCTTGAAATTTCTGGACGAACTGAAATTCAAATCCAAATTTGGGTAAAATTTTCTAACAAGGTAGGAAGTGAAGGATACATACAGGTTTCCGACTATGCTTTTACCTAAAATGGTCTATTTAAGTTGAAATGAAGTGACATAATTTACCAAAAAAGTCAAGCTTTGATAAATTTTTTCCAATTCGTCAAATTTCAGATCAATCTCGGAAAATGTTCCATTTTTGGAATCAAATTTCTATATATATACGTTAGGTAAACGAATTCCGAACCTGATCAGTACTCCCACTGCATTGTAGTCGTTGTAATAATGGAAGTACAAAGCACTCTGTAGTGAAGAAGTTATTGTTATTGGTTCTGGGAGAGGAACAAAGTTTGTTTGTGAAATATTTCTGTACTGTTCCAATATATCGGGGACGGAGTTCAAAATGAACAACAATTCGTATTTGCTTACATGCAATTCTGAGGATAAATCGAAAGACTGTTTCGCAATAAACTCCTCATATTCAAATTTTTTAATAGAGAACGTTGCATACTCAAGTCCTTTACTAAATCGGATTATTCTGTTGGATTTTGTGTAAATGTCCAAAAAATTGTAAAAAAAGTATGAATCTACATCAATTTCGTCAATTTTTGTATGAATCAGGTATACCTTCTTTTCTCTTGTAAATCTTCTCCAATATTTGTAAGTGGTTTTTGATCAACATGTTTCACAAATGAGTAAAATTTCACGTATTAATCTATTAAAATAAAAAAATGTTAAAAGAGAGAATGAGATAAGCAAAACGATATCATTAACTTTTACAACAAGTTTCTTAATACTAAAATTTGATTGGTTTGTAGTTTGTAATATAATCACGTTAACGTCAATTGTATATAAGTTATCTTCAATTGAAGTAGGAGTTTTCTTCTCTAATGTTTTAATTTTATTGTAAAAACACATTTAGTGTTTTATCGATGAAATTACAAAATTAGTTTGTTTACAATAATAATTGTATTCTCTAAGTGAGCAAGCATCTGACAGATAGATTTTGTTAAGAAGTCTGTTTTGGGATGAATAGTATTGTTTTGTAAAAAAGTAACACAAATCAGCAATATGACAAATAAATATAACTTAAGATTTCCGATTTTCCTCCAAGGAATAAGGTTACACATTTTTGATGTTTTCTGGATTTAAATACAATGTATAATGTAACACTGAGACTGCTTCGTAGGAAGTTCTTGAACTTTCGTATTGCGTAATGTTACTAAAAATAGAAATTACGTCATTTCCTTATATGGAAATAATTAGTCATAAAAGTTATTGTAACTAAAAAACCAAAAATTGTATTCATTCTCACTTTGTTATCAGATACAGTTGCTCGGCAATTTACTTAAAATTTATTCAATTTATTTTAGATCACAACAATACAATGCCTTCTCTTGATTGAAATCTACCTGTCAAATGCTCAAAGTGCGAGAAAATGGTTGTCAAGCAGCAAATGGCTCGACACAAAAAATCGTGTGATAGTGGGACTTTAAAATGTCCAAAGTGTCCACATTTCTACACAAAGAGGAAAGAGGACTGGAACTACTACCTTGCTAAGCATCACGCTCCTCAAGAAAAGAAGCTTAGTACAGTGTGCACTATATGCTTGGAGGAATTTCCAAGTTTTTATTCTCTTCAACAACATAAGAGACGGAAACACGGAACATCGACCAATGTTGGAACCAAATCCAGCGAAAACTTGAAAGAAGTACTAGAATCGGAAGAATTGGATAGGAACAACGAACAGTTACAGCAGGAACTTAGTGCCTCTCAACACTTCTTTGACAATACTGAGATGGAGAATGGGAGACATAGAGTATTCAATTTTAAATTGTCGAGACTTCATCCCAGCGAAATTAATGAAAAACTGAAGGAAGTGTTTGAAAAGCTTAACTGTGCTGCAAAAATAAATTTATCCCTGGGATTTATTTTACGAAATGTTGACACAGACGAATACCGATACTTTTATGCTCATGAGAACAACACCTTCTTTGAGAATTCTCATTTACTTTGTTCTAAGGGAGACTTAGTCTCACTTCAGGATAGAGTAGAGAAATTGGATTTGATTGAGACTTGTGCTCAAGAAAGGGCAAACACAAAATGGCGGTATGCACTAACTACGAATGTAACAGTTTTCTGTGCTCTTCTCAACAATATCCCAATGGGATGTTTAGATGCTGTTATACCTGAACAGTTGTTGAAGAGAAACGATGTAAATTGTCTTGTTACGAATGGATACGGAGAAACCTACAAGGACTACCTTTGCTTGTTTAGAGCTGTGGCTGTTCACTTGTATGGATCAGCTGAGCTGGAAACAAACGCAGCTAAGTTGTTTAGTGACTTTCTCCACGAGTCTGGTCATGACGCAATTAACTTTAGAGGAGTGTCAATGGATCACCTTGTGTTTGTTGAAAATGCTATAAAACACAACATTTTCATTTATGACATTGACATTGAGGACGGGGATTTTGTAGGTGAACTTGCCAGAAGAAGTATTGAGATGTACGAGAACAACATTAATCTACTGCGCTACAACAACCACATTTGCTATGTTGATGATATCAACACGTTTTTCAAACGATTCCGCTGTCCTAATTGTGATACCTTTATTAAGCGTGCTGGTAATTTCCACCGTCACGTGAAATCTTGTAAAGATAGGATACAGCACATTTATCCGAAGAGTGTTTACACTTTGAGAGAAACTTTGTTCGATAAACTTGACGGTTTTGGAATTGGATATGAGGAAGAACAAAAACTGTTCAAAAACTTGGCTGTATTTGACTTCGAATCAATCTGCGTTCCATCTATTGAACTAAAAGATACCAATACAACTACTTGGATAGGAAAACATGAACCAATATCTGTGTCAATTTCCTCTAATTTATTACAAGAACCTATTTTCCTTTGCAACAGATTGTATCTTTTGTTGAAGCATTAGAAGAACTAGCTAGCAGAAGTAAAGCAGAAATGTTGCAAAAATTTTCCTCAATTGAAAATGCAATTAAAAACAGAGTAAGTTCTATTTTCGAGAAGCTAAATGGAAGGAAAGATGAGAGTACTCCAATGTTTGAATTTCAATATATCGAAGAAGAAGAAATTGATATGTCGACTCAATTCCTCCAAATTCAGAAAAATCAACTTCTCGAACTACAACAACATTTTGAACGTTATGTCAGCATTTGACCTGTATTTGGATTCAACAGCGGGAAATATGATCTGAATCTTATCAAGTCTTATTTACTACCCTACCTCATTCACGAGCGCGATATTCAACCAACGGTTATTAAAAAAGCTAATCATTTTGTATCCTTTAAATTTGGCGATGTTCAGTTTCTCGATATTCTAAACTTTCTTGGTGGAGCAACATCACTAGATTCGTTCCTCAAAGCTTACAAGACAAATGAGACCAAAGGGTTTTTCCCTTATGAATGGTTCGACTCACCAAACAAATTGGATGTAACTTTCCTACCCCCTTACGAATGTTTCTTTAGTAAGTTGAGAGATCACAATCCCTTGGAAAAAGAATTTACGGATTTCACAAAATTGTTGAATAGTGGACTTTCCCAACAGGAAGCTCTGAAAAAACTTAGATTGAAGGTAGTGCCCCCCTCGGGTTTCGACAACTACAATTACCTGGAAAGTGTGTGGGAGCACGAACAAATGACAACTTTTCAAGACTTTGTCAGGTGGTATAATAACAAAGATGTTGTCCCGACACTAGAAGCGATGCAGAAAATGATGGAATTCTATCATAACAAAGGGATTGATATGTTAAAACTGGGTTGCACACTACCTAATTTAGCAAATATTTGTCTACACAAATCAACTAATAGTAAATTCTATCCTTTCGTTGAAGCAGACAAAGATTTACATGATAAAATACGCGAAGATATGACCGGTGGTCCCTCTATTGTGTTTACTAGAAAAGCAATTGTGGATCAAACCTACATTCGAAACACAGAAAACATTTGCAAATCAATTGTGGGTATAGACGCCAGTCAACTTTACCCCTTCTCAATGTGTCAAGAAATGCCCACTGGGCTTTACACTAGATGGGAGTTTGATTCAGACTCTCAGAAGTTTAAAGCTAGACAAAATAAATCGAGGAAATTTGAGAACATGGTTATGTCGTACCTACAATCTCAACGTCCTAACTGCACTATTGAAAGCTACTACACAACTGGAACTCAGAAAAAGATTGATTGTTTTAATGTAGATGGATTTTGTGCTCACTGTAAAACTATTTTTGAAGCAATGGGTTGTTACTTTCACTTTTGTGCATGTCAGGAAGCAAGAGCAAGCATGTCAGAGGAAGAGACTCAGAAGGGATTAAAGAAACGGGAATACGATGAACTAAGACGAGACTATTTGCGAAACAAGGGATATAAAGTTGTTGAGATATGGGAATGTAACTGGTGGGAAACTGTCAAAGGTGATGAATCTGTAAAAATTCACGTGAGAAACAATTTCCCATTCAAGCTACCTCTGACTCAAGAATCTCTACTTACAAAGATAAGAGAAGATAAACTATTTGGTTACGTTCAGTGTGATCTCGAAGTTCCAGATGGGTTGAAATACAAATTCTCGAACTTTCCACCAATCTTTAAAAACTATAATGTTAGTCGAGCAGATATTGGTGATTATATGAGGGATTATGCAATTGATAACGATTTACTCAAGCAACCGCAACGCATGTTAATTTCAAGCTTCAAGTTGGAGAATGGAACAGACATAACACCATTACTCAATTTTTACCTTAGTCTTGGGCTAAAATGCACCAAAATTTATCGCTTCGTTCAGTACACATCCAAAAAATGCTTCAACAATTTTGTCCAATCGGTTGTTGATGCTAGAAGAGTTGGAGATAAAAATCCTGAATCAAGCGTTGTAGCAGAAACAATGAAATTGTTAGGGAATAGTTCCTATGGTTACCAAATCATTGACAGAAGCAGACATACAGAGACAAAATACTTGAACGATGAAAAGACACACAAAGCTATCAACGGGAAATTGTTTAAGAGACTTAACAGTGTGTCAAAAAAACTATACGAAGTTAAACTTGTAAAATCAAAAATTGAGCACCGTGAACCGATAATAGTCGGCTTTTTTATACTTCAGTACGCAAAATTACGTATATTGGAGCTTTATTACAATTTTTTTGATAAATTTTGCGATGTCGACACGTTCGAAGAGTTAGAAATGGACACTGACTCCTTATACTTAGCTCTAGCGCACGATAATTTGTACGATTGCATTCGTCCATCTAAAAAAGCAGATTGGGAAACTCTGAGGGAACACGATTGTGATGATTCTTTCAAAGCTGATGCTGTACAAAATTTCTTCCCTAGAACTTGTTGTGATAAACATAAAAAGTACAAGAAGCGTGAACCAGGTCTGTTCAAGGAAGAATTTAGATGTACTGAAATGATTTGTCTCTGTAGCAAAACATATTGTTGCTACGATGCCAAATCGGATAAGTACAAATTCAGCAGCAAAGGACTGAACAAACGAACATAGGAAGAGACCGGAGATGGACCATTGGAAAAATATCGGCGAGTGATGGAAGAAATCATCAATTTAACATCTACAAATAGAGGATTTCGGACAATCAACCACTGCGTCGCTACCTATGAACAAACAAAGAAAGGACTCTCATGTTTTTATCCTAAACGAAAAGTGTTATCTGATGGAATTCATACTGTACCCCTGAACTTGTAATTTATTGAATCAATTTTTGTATTGTGAGCGCTCTCTGTTGTGTTTAAAATTACTTATAATGTACTTGATTAATACTGTGTCTGTCTTTTTGTACCTTCATAATTCATTCTTTTAAAAATTTTCAATTTTCTCATTTTTAGTGGATATAACTGACCTTAATACATTGCGGCGGCTATACCTTATCTTAATACATTGCGGCGGCTATATCTAATCTTAATACATTGCGGCGGCTATACCTAATCTTAATACATTGCGGCGGCTATACCTAATCTTAATACATTGCGGCGGCTATACATAATCTTAATACATTGCGGCGGCTATACCTAATCTTAATACATTGCGGCGGCTATACCTAATCTTAATACATTGCGGCGGCTATACCTAATCTTAATACATTGCGGCGGCTATACCTAATCTTAATACATTGCGGCGGCTATACCTAATCTTAATACATTGCTGTGGTTAAACCAAAAAATGTTGAAGTTTACTGCGAGGGAAATTATCCGTTAATGCGCGCTGCCTGTACAATTCCCCGCCTGTACGTACGCGCTGACTGTACAATTCCCTGCGCGCTACATGTATAATTCCCCGCCTGTACGTACGCGCTGACTGTGCAATTCCCTGCGCGCTGCATGTATAATTCCCTGCTAATCCCTAAATGACCTCTAAAATCACGTGACAAGTGGCTCCGAAAAATCACCCTGATCTGCTCCCACCTTACTACTCACCCCCTGGAACACCCCTAGATTTATCCCCAATCTTAATACATTGCGGAGGATATTCCTAATCTTAATACGTGGCGGCCGCTATAACTAATCTTAATACGTGGCGGCCGCTATTACTAATCTTAATACGTGGCGGCCGCTATTACTAATCTTAATACGTGGCGGCCGCTATTAATAATCTTAATACGTGGCGGCCGCTATTACTAATCTTAAAACATGTACGCCGCCTATACCCTATCTTAATACATTAGTGTAGACCCTCTCTCAAAAATTACTCCTATACCCTATCTTAATACATGGGGTCTACACCCCCGCCCCCGGGATGACTTGCTCACCCTATTACTACTATTGTTGTTCATCTTGACTCGCTTTCTTAATATTGGCATATCTCATCAATCTAATGCATCATTTTTTACTCCGCTGAGTTGTTTGCTTTGGAGGCTATCTTTTCGTTCATACACCATTTTTTTTTTGAAATTTACCTGAATTTTTGGGTTTTTCTATCTGTTCCTCATATGGTAGACAATTATGCCAAAATTGTGGATGAGCAGGGTCGGAACCTTATGTGCGATTGCACATTACCGAGCCTCCTTGTTATTATTATGTATTAATATTATTGACTGGCATTATATATACATTTTGTTTTTGCTGTGTTTGTGATTGGCACACCTTCAGAGATTACTTCGAATACTCCTTGAAAACTTTTCCCTCTCCTAACGTTGAATTCTTTTCATGCTACTGTAACGCGTTCGTTTGTGGTTTTCCTTACCTGTGGCTTGTAATCCGGTAAGAACTGAAACGAATTGTTTTCCATCAACAACAGTTTAGCTTTTGCTGTTCTGGAGTTCAGTAGCGTCTCTTTATTTCGGCTAGCCTCCTCAACTCTCATCAATTTCTCGTTAATTATTGGTTGGGACTCATCAGCTCTTTGTTTCCAATAGTGTCGAAATCGAAGCAGATGTTTGTTTTATAGAATTCAAACATAGGTTATAAGAAGAAAGAAGGAGATTCTAGAACTAAAAGTGATAACGGCTTGTTTTCTTTTGAACCAAGTTGTCCGCCATTAACTATATACCTCATTATGGTATAATTACCATGCTTTTTTTTGGGGGGGGGGGGGCTTTACGTTATCTGACCACTAAGGTGGGGGGGGGGGGGGGGAGGCTATAATGGGAGAGACCCCAGAACAGGACTATGAAATGCTTTATGCTTTTTTAAGGCTAGAAAAGTTGTATAGCAATGGCACGTCGCGCAAGAAATTCGATCAGCACACAAAACGAATATTTTATATTTCTTACACAAATCTTTGACGTTCAAACTGCATAAACTTTTTTCGATTGTTTGATCGTTAGGTTTTTGAATTGAGAGTATCATTAAAGTTTATTGTGAGTAAGTTGGCCTGTGTGGTCGGCAGTGAAGGAGGCAGTGGAGTAGACTACAGTTCAAAAGAGTCATCCCGCCTGTTTGT
>NW_027452718.1:0-1000 GCF_964194025.1 Convolutriloba macropyga | reverse complement strand
GCAGCGCGTGGCTCTAGGGTCTGGGTCCCTCCACTCCGGGCTTTTAGTTGTCGATGTACGAATACTGCCCCCTGCATTGATCGACGCGGTGCTGTTCCCGTCTCACACTCGCAGAGCCAAAGGGAGATCGAACAGCAGAGGCGGCTCCACCAGTTTGACAAGCTGCAGCCCATATTTGACCGCCTTGCCGAGAAGTTCCAGTTCAACTCTGCGGACGAGGTGCGTTGTGCCAACCCCGACCGTAGCACGCTGCCGCATTCCCCGAGAAATGGAGGCAGAGAAGGGGGGGGGGGGGGGGGGGGGGCATGATGCCCCTGCGCCGCTCTACTGTGGCATGAGGGGCTGACTTCCTGGGGACGGCGTCTCCCCTCAGGTGATTGACAGGCTGGAGTTCCTGGAGAACGACAAGCTCAACACTTACGACCAGCTCCTGGAGGCCCAGTCAGAGATTCGGCGGCTTGAGAAGCAGCTGAGGGAGGCCCGTAAGGCAAAGGAGGACCAGCGAGCAGAAGATGGAGAACGACTTTCAAGCCAGGGTGCGCTTGCGCTGCAGGAGCGGCAGAAATTGAGGCGTCGATAGCTGATACAAATCCTCAAGCAGTCCTCCTTTCGCTCCCTGAACCACACACTGCGCAATGCCCATTAGCATTCTCATTCCTTCCCACTCGATTGCTCCCCTCGGCCGTGGCACATTCCAGCGCTGCCCTTGCTTGCTTCGTACCCCAAAAGCTGAGAGCCTGCTTCCTGCCAACAGATGTCCAAGGCGCAAAACACAGCTGGCGGAGGCACGGTCGGAGGTCGAGACTCTGGGCATGGAGCTGCGAGCAAACTCAGCTCGCCTCGAGTCAGCTCAGAATTTATCCAACGCTGTCATTAATCTTTGGAACAAAAATGCACGACAACAGCGAGGTGCGCCCTTGCCGTCGCTCTCTCTCTCTCTCTCTCTCTCTCTCTTCTCTCTCGCGCCATCCCTCCCTCCTTCTCTCGCTCCGTCCCTGGC
>NW_027452717.1:0-36697 GCF_964194025.1 Convolutriloba macropyga | reverse complement strand
GTCTTACACGATAAAAATTGCGTCCTATGTGAACTGTAATCGTGGAAGATCTAATAAGTTACTTACCAGATCTTCTAAGTTAATAAATCATTTAGCTGAATTGATATTTTATAAGATCTGATAAGTATCTTATCAAGTCTTACACGATAAAAATTGGCGTAGGGCAGAATTCATTTCGTGCAAGATCTGATAAGTATCTTATCAGATCTCACATGATAAATGTTCACGTATTGAAGAATATTTTTGTGTAAGATATTATAACACAAGTTATAGCGTAATCAAATTATTGCCGTTTAGCGTAGTCAAATTCTTATTAGAGTAAAAAAAATCGGTCAACTAACCAAACAAGAAACAAAAATTAGTGTTGCTTCTTTTTGACGGCAGTTTAATCTGAGGCTCAACTACGTAATATGGCTTAACCTAGCAGTCCAAGATAATTTTGAAAAAAAAATCAGCCTAGTTGATAATCACCGCTTCAAGAATAACCTGATACTCGAATATTCTTTTAACAATATCTTATAAGTCTCAAAATACAATATAAGATAATTTTTTCTTTTTTGCTCTGACACTTAAGTGTTGATTGCTGTAGTTTTTGGCTACTGCTTGAATGCAACTCTGAACAGTTCAATTTGAAAAACGTGCCATACTTAAAGAACTTTTATTGCATAAGATCTGATAAAAAATCTTATCAAAAAGATGAGTCTTTTAATTTATCTTACAAGATCTTATAAGAATCTTATAAGATCTTACACGATAAACATTTTTTGTCAAGCAGAAATTTTTATCGTGTTAGATCTTATAAGGCAGGATTTTTATCGTTTAAGATCTGACAAAAGTAAACTTTTATCGTGTAAGATCTGATCAGATCTGATAAAAAAAATTATCATGTAAAATATGATAGATTGTCTTACAAAGTTTTAGTCAGGTGACGCATAATCTTATAAGTACCTATATAACAATTTTGTAAGAAATTTGTAAGATCTTAAACGATAAAAAATTCTTATATGTCTGGGGAGTCTATTTATAGCAGCTAACATTGTTTTTGTCTAAACGAAAACTTAAGTTAACTTTATAACTGTAATACACTCATACCAGCAACTATTTTACTGAATTGGTTAGCTAGGTTTAGCAGCTTTTCAGTTTTACTCCAAACTTCTGCTTTGACTGACAGCAGAACTCATTCCAGCACTCAGTTCAGACCTCTTGCTGGAGGAATTTAGCTCTGTAGCTAAAAAGCGACAAAGTGATTTTGTGCAAGAACGGGATAAAATGTAACTTAAGTCGGGGACTGTATATATTTGGTTGTTTGTCACGTGCTCTCTTGATCTAAGGATACATTCCGTTGCGATCATCTGAGATAAAGTTTTGTCAAAATGCACTGTAGCCAAACTTTTCACTGTAGCAGAGTAAAAGCATCTGTTACTCGTAAACTTTTTTCGACCAGAAGAGAGATTTCAGCAGCACCGGGAGACAGATTTCAACGTTTTTGTCAGCTGTAGTTTTTTTCTTCCATTCTGCCATCAAATTTTCTCTCAGAAACGCAAAGAGATTTTGATATAGCTCTATCATCAGCTCTGGACAGTAAACTTGATCAGTGTTCGGACCATTGTATCATGATAACTCAGCGCTGTATCATAGTATTTCTCATTATGTATTTTCTACTTCGAACATATTATAATCATGTCACTTTTCACCATGAAAAGTCTCAATTGCATGAAAAGTTTTTTTGATTTGTTAAATTGTGATTTCATTTTTTGAAATGTTATTTGCCGGTTTTGGCCTGGTATTAGTCATACAACCCTGAAGAGCATGAAAAAAATGCTAATTCATGCACAAAACTTGTTGTCTTCCAATGTTTCATTTTTTTCGAAATTTTTACATTCTCTATACAAATCTCAAGAACAGACAAAAAACAAAAACACAAAATTAATTTTATGAAAATTACGTGCTTACTCTGAACATAATCTATCATTAAGGAACACTTGATTTACTATGTTTCGGTACTCGTTTAGCTGCTTGCAATTAGAATACGATGAATCAGTACCGTTTTACTATGACACTATAGTGTCAAGGTATTCTCTAAGATGTATTTTTATACGAACATTCACTTCTTTCCTTTTGCTTATAAAGTTTTTCGGATTCTCATTGATGTTTAAAAAAAAACACTCCAACGACTATTTTCTTTCAGATTACAGGACCTTCAAACTTGAGGGGCTGCAGTCAGATTTTAATTGGTCCTCCTCATGCTCATTCAATAGGTTCACTCCAAGATTTGCTTTTCTTGAAGAAAATTTCACCCAATTGCTGGTTTGAATAGCTTTGTCAACTAAATTATAAGGAAAATTTTGATACTTTTCTTCTTGAGTTGACCTTATGAGCGAAACACTAAAGAAAAATTAGGATTAAGATAACTGCAATTGTTTTTAGGAAAAAAAAGAAAGGTGTCGATAGCTTCTAGAGAAAAGTTGAATGATAACTATACTGTACGTGCAGCTGACAGCATGATTTATAACCCGGATTTCAACACTGCAGTAATCGGTAGAAATCTATTTCGCCTCCACACTCACGAGAAATTAATATTCAGAAAAACCTAAGTGCAATGTCAGAAACATATTTTTTTTACTGGCACATAAATTTTTTGGGATCATTTGGGATCAAATCTATTTGAGATCCCAGAGAAAAGGTAAGACTTAGCCTCAACGTTATTAAAATTAATGCTTAAATCTTCAGGAGTGCATCTATATTTCTCATGTAAATCGTTTTTTCATGGGAGGGTGTGTGTGTGTGTGTGTGGGGGGGGGGGGGGGGGGTTAAAATACCACTGACTAGACTGTAACGCAAACATTACCTATTTCATTGGAAATTTCAAAATTCTAGAATAGATGTTGATAAAGCGGCGTAAGAAACGAGAAGAATATAAAAAGAGCGAATTCGTTTAATCATATGAACAAAAAGTGAACAAGAAGATGTTGGTACCGTCTGGTCTTATGTCTTCATGGTTATGCACTCCGTTCAAGTAGACTGATGTGATTTTATTGGAAGGAATAAATCAATCAGTCTTCATAAATAATAAAACGAACATATTAATTCCCTCACAAAATGGCGGCATTCATCGCGTACGGCATTGTTTTTGCCATTATTACGTAATAAAGCTGCATCTTTTTGCTTTATTTCAAGAGCTAGCGTTCTGATATTACATTATCTCTTCTCATCCGAGGTTTGTTATCGCTTTTCATACTATAACCTTTAAAGTTTCAAGGTCGTTTTTTATTTTTTAGTTCATTTTTGAATGTTTTCGGTAGTTTTTTTTAGTTCTTTCCATATTTGTGTTTTGCACTAGTGCTAAAATGAAGCTAATTTTGTTAAGAAAATTAAACGGAGAACCATGGCAATTAATAATGAAAACTATGAATTAGTTTATTTTAAATTTTTACTTAAAAAAACTTCCCTTATTTTTCACAGGATTTTTAAATAAATATCCTCATGCCAGATATAAAATGCAAGACAAAGGTTTTTTAGTTTGACTTAAATTTTAATTTCAGAGTATTGAACTCAAAATATTTCACGTGACTAACTTCTGGTGCTCTTTCTGTGTACAGTTGCATGAATTATATTTATCTGCTGACCATTTGAACGTTTGTGCAATTACAGAAACTGTTGAAGAAACATGATGGCCACTTTCGAGGATTTGATTTGAACCTTTCTTACCAACTCAACATAATTTTCTAATCAACAGTCTCCGGCAAATGTCAAAACAAACGCTTCCGAAATTGGAAAGAATGCTTTGACTGCAGTCCAGGTGATATTTGAAATTCTTGTCAAACAAACAACTATTGTCGCAACTTTTTGCATCTGCAAAGTCTACGTCATGTATATATACTAAAAACGGTTGTTTTCGGTTGCACATAAGGTTACCTAGCGTCCAGCGAAGCTGACATACTAACTTCTAGTCCCAAATACCAAAATTGTAAAACCTATCAATGGTTATATTCTACAATAAATCATGGCATTTTTGCTATCATGCGAAGTTAAACTATTATCGTGTAAAATCTTTACTGCTTAACATCTCGACTGAAACCAATTTTTGGTGAGAGAATGCAAAAGTTCGTAAGAAGAGTTGCATCCACAAAACAGTATGAGAATTTGTTGCTTTCTAATGAGCAAACCTTGTTGGCGGGAGTTAAGCTGAACATAATATTTTCATGAAGTAAATTTTACTCAGTAAAATCAAGTCTAGTCAGTGTAAATTGTGATATGAACAGAGTATAGGCTAATAAGAGAACTCAGAGCTTCTCTAGACTGATTCAGCGCTGATTTGCTCTGCCACAGACCTCCGGGGAGGTATTAGTTTCTCTGAAAAAAATCGGTTTTCCGCGCCGATTTTCATGCAGGCTCTCATAAAAACAAGAATAAAAAACACAAATAGAACAGAAACTAAACAAGGAAGTTTCTCATAACTGAATGAATTTTAGTAATTTTTTGGACAAATTTTTTAAGGGTGAAAATAGTCGATGAAAGAATTTAAGAAAACAGCATAAGTGGAAAAAAACATTAATGAAGCATATTTCTGATCATGTTTAGCACAGTTATTACTATATCTTAAAATCAAACTGTTCACTACTAAAATTGAAATTATTTTTAACTTCAAATATCATATAGTTAAAAGAACATCGTATAGTTAAATATGTAGCCGTTAATTTTTGCAACTATCAAGTAGTTCATATCTTTACTCATCAATTTTGTTCTCAATCAGATTTATATCGTGTTAATCAAACACAAAATAATAAATTTTTTTCAGAAAAATTAGGATTTTTAATCAAATAATCTGCGGTTTTTTGCTAATTTGACAAAGACAAAAACTTTGACCAACTACTACTCCTTTTTAATTAAATGTTTTTTGCTCACTGTTTGCTACGAATTTTTTAAAAAAAACTATTTAGATTGAATAATTAAGAATTTGACGTCACTTTTGTTCATAGTGATGGATTATTGTTTCCTGGATGATATGCTATCTTTATATTGATACCAAACACAGCTACATGGCGTGCTTTGATTTGTACATAAGCCAGAAGACAAGGAAATGCGGAAACTAGGGCAAAATGTCAAATTGATCACTTTTGGCGGCTGCTGAAGTTACTCAAGAACAGGAAAAAGGACAAGAGCAGATAAGCTGATTGATATTAAACAAATTAATTATTTTAATAGTTTTCTATTTGATTCTTCGTGAAAAATTTTTCAGGTTCACTAGTTTGAGTAAACTTTCAATTTTCAGCGTGGCTGAAAAGTTTTCAACCTGTTGTCTGTCCATGTATTGGAAAACGCCATAAAAAATATTATAAAAAAGTTTTCTTACTGTTGCAACCCCAGGTAGGGGTGCCATCCGGAAGTGACCTCTGATCAGACTAAGTCCAACGCACACGGTGTGTTCCCAAACCAAAGTTACAGGGTCTTGGATTTGGTTCGAGCGCACAATAGTATGATCACAGGTTACTTCGGTCTGGGGATGGTATGATCAGAGGTCACTTCGGTCTGGGGATGGTATGATCAGAGGTCACTTCGGTCTGGGGATGGTATGATCAGAGGTCACTTCGGTCTGGGGATGTTATGATCAGAGGTCACTTCGGTCTGGGGATGGTATGATCAGAGGTCACTTCGGTCTGGGGATTGTAAGATCAGAGGTTACTTCAAGATGGGAATGGTCTGATCACAGGCGGATTCAAGCGCATATTATTCTGATCAGAGACCATTTCGAGCGGAATTGTTTTTGTGTGTGTTTTATTACCGAGTGATGCTGGCTGTGCCAAGAGGCAACAAAAATCAGCATTCTGATCACAGACACATCTAGTGTCCGATGGCTTTGATCAGAACCAAATGGACCCAGCTGATATAAAATGTCAGTCCCATTAAAAGGAAATTTTGATTAACTGTAGAACACGACGTTTAATATGGAAAGCTGTCTAAACTCATCCATTGAGTTCGAAATAAATTTTCTCTCAGCAGTTGGATTTTTTTTCTTTAGCAAAAATACTGTTAGAATAGTCCTTCCTTTAGATGAGTTTGATAACGCAAACATCAATTTTAATGAAATGAATACATTATAACAATATTCGTTCATAGTTAACACCATTCACTGATCAGACTACTTCGAGCGCAATTGAGTCTGATCAAAGGGTATTTTGAGCGCAAAATAGTCTGATCAGGAGTGACTTTTGAACGCACAATAGTCTGATCAGAAGTGATTTTGAGCGCACAATCGTCTGGTCGATGGTCTGGTTTTGGTCTGGTCCATGGTCTAACAATCGTCTGGACACTGGTCTGATTTTGGTCAAGTCAGAGGTCCCTTGCGTCTAGAAAAGTCTGATCAGAGACAGTTTGGAGCGCACTTCGAGCGCACACGGTGTTTCCAGCGCACTTTAGTCTGATCAAAGGATACTTTCACCTGAACGGTCTGATCAGAGGTCACTTCCGAATGACACCTCAACCTGGGACGACATCAATAAGGTTCTTTTGAATTAATGCTGTACGAAAAAAAAGTATTTCATCAAAAGAGATCAAAAAAGAGATATCTCTAAAAAACTGAACAAGTTAGACTTACCATCAAATGAGAATTAACTTTTAGTATTCCTCTAGTTTTAATTCTGAAACTTTTGAAAACAAAGTATACCTCCAATTTGAAACTTCTGTATACTTCAAAGTATTAGACTTAACGTATTTATCAAAATTTATTGGTGTTATTATATGCTTATAGAGAAACTAATTATCTGTAGAAAAAATTGTGAAAACTCAAAAACGTTACATCGGGTTGTAAAATTTAGGTGGCCACAATTTTGTGATAACGTTAAATTTTTACTGAAGGTTTACTTCTTGTTGGAAATTGAAACGAATAATTTTTCATGCACTTGACTGACACCGATATGATATAAAAATAAAACGTTGTTGCTGTGCTAAATGCCATTCTTTATGATCGTTATTTTATTATTTAAATGAATCTGAGTGTGAAGCAGAAAACGACTTTTCTGAGAAATTATGCCGGATACAAAAACCCTTTGGTTAGATCCACAGTTTTGCAGCCAAACTATATTTTGAGAGCTATAACTCTACTTATTAAGAACTTGATGCACTCAATGTCAACGAAGTAATTCTTTCACAAACCAAAAATTTCTAATTTTTAGGGTTCATATGCAACTGCAACTTGGCCCGGAAATGAAATAATTTCATGATCGACGTGATATTAAGGTTAAAGTTTTCTATACGTCAGCACCTACTGGCAAACTTTAAATTTCTATTACTTAAAAAATCAGTGACGCTGACTTTTTACAAGGAATTTTATACTGTAGAAATATGCCTTTTAAGCTGTGTCGTTGACACACGAAAATTTAAAAATGAGGTAGGCCCAAATTTTGAAATCGTTCAAATTCAATTTAGTATACTCCAATTTTTCATACGGTATGTTTTTGGTGAAAAATTTTGTTATTCTAAGGCTGGCCTGTCGAAATGGAATAAAAGCACCGCGTCCATTTGACTTAACTCGGAAACTGTTTATTATGAATAATTAATGAAAACTGTTTCTTTCTGATAAGAATGTGTGTTGAAAATTCTTGCTATTTCTGTACATGTAATCATTTACTGTGAAATTTAAAATTTTCCCTTTATTTTAAACTTGATTTTGTTAAATCCTTTTCCTGAATCTTGTTTCTGTTTATAAACGTCGCAGATATATCGCAATTTGTTTAGAACAGGTCTGTTTATACATTGATTGAGGTCAGTGGTCGAGTATTTAATAAAATTTAAAGGTGTTTTGACAATATTTTTATATCTTCAATTTGACAAAAAATACTCAATTGAACTGGTCTTAATAGCCGGCGCTGTTTATGCGAACAACGATATGATTCAATCACATGATCGCATTGTATAATTACGCCGTTGTTATGTGCATCTGAAAATCAACTTTTCATTGAATTTATGTTAAATTTATGCTTAGGTAGTAGAGATGAGACCCCTCCTCCTCTTTGCATAAAAAAACAGTAAGAGCTTGGTTTAGATATTACCAATTGCATTAGCTCAGCCCAACACGAAAATTTAATTTCGTCAAACTAAACTGAAACGAAAACGGTTAATCATATTATGAACTACCTTTTCATTAAAATCAGAGACCGGTTACGAAATGAAACTTCATTCAGAAAAAGCGGCTGACTTACACACCAAATAAAAGGATTAGTAAAGGTAAGTATTGTACACTCTTATGGTTTATTAAAAGGATAAAATACAAATATAAATACTTACTCAAAAGTTCTATGCAGGTAGGCAATTGAGATGAAATATAGCAGTTCATGAGTTGTTATATTTTGGGTACACTAGGTTGAAAGTATTCCTGATACGGGTTTGGCAACATTTTAGGATATTGTAGGAATGAAGTCTTGACAAAGGACGTCCTATCATCATTTGAAAACTTTGGTATAAAAGTAAGTCAAGGTGAATCGTTAATAAGCGTTTGCAAAGTCTGAATGGAAAAAATAGGCATGTCTCGACAACAGTATTTCGATTAATTGTTCCAACCCTAGTTAGTGGTGGCGGTAACTTTATGCTCAACTAAGATTTCTTTGTTCGGAAATTTTGGCTCACCGATATATTTTATTGACATAGAAAGGCACGGTTGACATCATAAGAAAGCCTGTCAAGCGTAGATTATAGAATTCAAAAAAAACGCACTCTGTTTCTTTTGAGGATTTACTGGGGTTCAAGTGTCGTGAACATTTGACAAACTTTCACCAATTTAATCACGTTTTCAGCAATTTACTTCAAGTTGCAGTTTTTTATCTTGCGGCAATTCGACTTCCGTTTACGCTGCTTTCCTCTTTATTATTTTCCAGTGCCTCCGAAGCAAAAACATTTTTTCCGATGATGCTTAGATGATACTGTCTGACTCAATAAACAGGCAGCTAATAGGTTTTTCAAAATTTGTTGACACTAAGTTTTTCAATGAAATGTTTCGAAAAATTGGAATTTTTGCCTTTAATTGTTGTTCTCTCTTTAATTTAAAGTTTTGCATTTAACCGAATGTCTTTCAAAGCTTTGTCAACTCATCTCACTGACTACATGTCCTATAGATGACCACATGTCCTATAGACATCCTAAAGAAACCATAACCTATACAATGTTTCGTTTAATTTTTTTGTATAACTGCTGAGTGTTTGAGTTCTGCCGATGTTTTTTCGTTCCTTTGCTGTCTTGTGAACTAAACTCCTAAAAAGTCATTCAAATATTCTTCTAAGAGAAAACGGTTGAAATATTTTTTTATTGATTTCAACTGCTAGCTAACTGGTTTTCCTTTAATATTGGTTCAACTAAAAGTTTATATTATTTTTTTATTAAATATACGCGTGTAAAAACATGCTTGTTGTCTACTTGTATCTTGATTTTATTGAAAAAAAAAACGCCCCATTTGCTTTCTATCTAGAATTTCGTGTGTTTTGGTTCAGACGTTCGTCGTTTTTTGTTCTGAATTCTTCAGCTTCAAGAAAGTTCTCATCTTCGCATGCACCAACAAAGTTTTCTATTACGTAAATTTTGTTCAGTGAATATCACTTTATGTGCTTTTTCATCATTTCTTAATGCCAATTTTTCAAAACTTGACAACTTATACTAATAATTTGTTTTCTTTTATAATATATTAAATTGTAGGATAGAGGAGAAGCACAGGAACCCGGGAGAATACTAGAAGAGCGCGAGGCTCAGCAGAAGTACTTGCTCCCGAGAACGTGTTTGAGCACGCGATAGGCAATCTTACAGTGGTGGTCCCAGAGAGGCTACTGTGAGAAAGAAGGAGACAATTTCCAGCTTCAGATGGCACAACCAGGAGCTGGAGCGGGAGGAGGTGTTGGTGCTGCAGTGGCTCCAGCGGCAGGAGGCCCCCAAGCCCAAGTACCCAGCAAGTTCCCGTCGAAGTTCTTCAACTCTTTCGACCGTTGGGCGAGACACTTCCATGCTGTCTGTCAAGCGAACGGGTGGAATGACGCTCAGTCAAGAGGAATTCTGCCAACATGCTTGACTGGTCATGCAATTGACGAGTACTACATACTCCC
Organism: Convolutriloba macropyga; assembly: GCF_964194025.1. Classification (NCBI taxonomy): domain Eukaryota; kingdom Metazoa; phylum Xenacoelomorpha; order Acoela; family Convolutidae; genus Convolutriloba; species Convolutriloba macropyga. The sequence continues at coordinate 26,615 of NW_027452717.1, read as the reverse complement.
GGCGCAGTTCCTGCAACAGGAAGCAGGACACCCAGCACCAACACTCCAGATTCAACTCAATGAGTTGAGGAACAGTATCGGAGACTACCCAAACCTTAGGACGGCCAGGGCAGAATTCAAGAGTCTGCAACAAGGGGAATCTGAGAAGATTGTGGACTTCTACCGAAGAGTGAGGAAAGTTGGTGAATCGGCCAATGCAGCTCTAGCGGCAGATGCAAGGGACATGGCTGCGAAAGAGACCTTCATAGAAGGATTGGTGAACCCAGACGTGAGGGGGCACCTACTGCGGGAAGAACCCGCAACGCTGAATGCAGCATACCAGAATGCACTAAATCTTGAAGCAGTGACCAAGGATGAAGCTCAGAGGTACCGCTGCCGTGGTGTTGGTGTACGATTTGTGGACGTTGAGGGCACAGACTTGGGAAACAGTACTGCTCTAGATTTGATTCAATCATCGCTTGTGCAGTCCCTTAGTATGCAGGAGGAAATGATGCAGGTCATGAAGAATGGTTTCCAGGCAATGAAACCTCAGCGACCAGAAAGGAGCGAAAGGGCAAAACAAGACATTGAGTGCTATGCGTGCCATGAGAAAGGGCACTATTCTCTAAACTGCCCAAATAAGAAGGAGCATTTAAACGAGGATCGGCCGGGGCGAGAACATAATCCACACAGGACTGCTCCGGCCGGCAATTTGTCACCCGTTTTTGTCCTAAACGACCCGAATCCTCGAAAGCAACGTCAGTAGGAGAAAGTAGCGGCCCATCGATACTAGTGAAAGCCGATATTGGTGGAGCTGAAAGAAGAGCTGTAGTGGACACCGGCAGTGGGGTAAACCTCGTGTCCAAGGAGATAGCAGAACAGTACCCCGTACCACTACAGAAGTTTGAAGGGACAGTGTACCATGCGGAGGGAAAGCAGATCCGACTCCTGGGTAAAAACACCTTGCCAGTTTGCATGGGCGGCAAGTTTGTGTGCGATGCAGACTTTCTGGTAGCCCCGATGCTGCCAGTGGACATCATTCTTGGCAAAGCTTTCCTTAAGCCCAATCATTGTTCGATCGACTTCCACACGGGTCGATTATTCACCGGTAATACTGAATCGAGTGCTGTGGCATCCGATTGTGTATTCAAGACCGAAGTGATTGCCAACACTATCGACCACGGGCCAAGTGAGATGAGTGGCTTCGAAGGGGGATTCTTGACCGCCAGATGCCTAAACGCGATAGAAATAGCACCCTACGGGAGACTATCTATGGAGATTGAGATCTCGTAGAGCGGGGTAAACATGTCTCAAGGAAACTTTCTGGTCTCGGAAATGAATTGGCCCAAGAAGTCATTACTGGCTATTCCTGAAATTTACTCGTGTGATGGCGGTGGCCATGGCAAAACATTCATAGAAAACCATGCAGAAACAAGAGTGAAGATTGAAGCGGGTGCCCTAATCGCCAAAGTTAGAAAAACCGCATGGCCGAAGAACCGAGAGGAGCTAGAAGACACTAACTGGCTCTTCGAGCAATTTTACGAATTCGAGAGTCCCACCCCAATCGGTTTGCGTACGAAAACCGTGATTATGTTTCTGAACAACGCCGCAGAATGCCAAAGGTGAAACTGATGCCCAATTCACCCGAAACAGAGAACAATTTAGTAGAAAATGACAACGCACTTGGACTCCGTTTCAAATTATTCGGAAAACGATCAGGGGCAGTTTTTCATTGGGACAAGGGGTCCAATAAATGTTATTACAATAACCCCTGGTTTCAACAGGGAGAAAAGGTACTGTATACAGATCTTTGGCGCCTGTTTTTGAACCTTCGAACCAAAGCCGAACGATACCACACAATGGAGCTCAGAATTGATGAGAAGGACCTGAAGCTCCTTGGATTGAACATGGAGATCGTACACGATTTCATCATCAGAATATTTGGCGTTTCTGAGGTTAGATTTTGGATCATCCCTGACCAATCATCTGAAGAAGTTTTGAAGGAAGATTCTATAAAGGGAGCCCCTGCAGTGCTCTCCACAATTAGCGAAGATGCTCAATTCAACGCTGACGTAGACGAAATCACGGAGGCACTCCTTGAGAGCACAAAGGGTGCCAACAACCAACAGAAAGACGTAGTGGAGCAGATTGTCTACAATTTTAGAGCCAATTTCGCAAAGGATGACAATGAATTGGGCCTGACCAACCTAGTTGAGCACAACATTGACATCAGCGACAACGCGCCAATCAAGCTACCGGCTTACAAGACCACCCCGGCTAAGCTGGCAGAGATTAAGAAACAAGTGCAACAGATGCTCGATGTGGACATCATCCAACCGTCAAAAAGCGATTGGAGTGCTCCAGTGGTCTTAGCGGGAAAGAAGGATGGCACTTCACGTTTCTGTGTAGATTTCCGCAAACTCAACGCGATCACCAAAAGGACGCATTTCCATTGCCATTAATTGATCAGATTTTGGATTGCTTGGAAGGGGCCCAATTTTACAGCTCCTTGGACCTAGCAGCGGGCTACTGGCAAGTACCACTCACTGAGAGTGCTAGACCAAAAACAGCCTTCTCAACGCCAGATGGGGGCCACTATGAATACAAGCGGCTACCCTTCGGACTGTGCAATGCGCCTGCAACTTTCCAGCGCCTCATGAATCAATTGTTCAAAGAAGAGTTATATGATTTTGTGACCATCTTTCTTGATGATGTCCTCATCTACAGCCAGAACCTGGAAGAGCACCTCAGACACCTCAAAATTGTTATGGAGAGACTAGCGTCAGCTGGATTGAAATTGAAGCCCTCGAAATGCAAGCTGATTCAAACAGCAGTGTCCTACCTTGGATATCACATTGGAGCGGATGGAAAATGGCCAGATGAGGGGAAACTGAACGCCCTATCGAAGTGGCCTGAACCCACTAATACAACGGAAGTACGGTTATTTGTTGGCTTTTGTAGATACTACAGACGATTTTGTTAAAGACTTTTCGGGTATAGCGAAGCCCCTACAAGAGCTTACTAAAAAGCACCAGCGATTATATTGGAACAAGAATTGTCAGCGTTCCCCTGAAGATCTGAAGAATAGACTCATCGGAGCACCAATTTTGAGCCATCCAAATTACGACCGACCTTTTGTTTTGGACACTGACACTAACAACAACAGCATTGCAGCTGTTCTGTCGAATCTAGACAGCAAAACGGAGAATCCACTTGCTTTCGCTAGTCGCGTGCTGACTCGAACAGAAGTAAACTACAGTACAACGAAAAGAGAAGCGTTGGCGGTTGTTCAAGCAGTAAAGTGGTTCCGCTCCTATTTGATGGGTGTCCCTTTTATACTTCGGACAGACGACGCCAGTTTACAATGGCTGTTTCGTCAGAATGCTGACGGAATGACATACAGAATGATCGAGGTGTTGCAAGAGTTTGACTTCCAAGTAGTTCACCGGCCTAGTGAAAAACATGGCAATGCAGACGCTCTTTCTCGGCAAACAACAAGGGAACCTGAAAGGCAGGAGGGCGAGGAAGAGGCATTAACTGGATCTTGTCCGGATCCCACGAACTTGGAGACGGCAATCGCTAAATTGCGAGAACCAGAGGTTTTTCTTTTGTCGATAACGCAGCATTCGGAAGAAAACGTGACCTCAGTGGAACTCAAAGCTAGCAGTGATGAAGTAAGGGCAAAACAGAGGGAAGACTTAGCTATTGCCACGATTCTGCAAAAAGCTACGGTACCACTGAATGACAGACAGTACAGCTGCAGTACTTTTGGAGTAAACCCAATGACGAGGGAACAAGCTCAGAAGCTGGGACCTGAAGTCCTCGGGTTGTGGAATAATTGGGAGCAATTCATGATGAAGGATGGTATACTCAAACGAATGTGGTATACCCCTGGCAAAGACGGCTATCAATAACTTATCGTTGTACCACAAGTTGCAAAGCGCAGCGTACTAGAACAACTGCACGACTCCAAGGTAACAGGAGGGCACTTTGCCTTACACAAGACACTCGATAGAACTCGACAACGGTTCTGGTGGCCCATGATGAAAAGAGACATTGATAATTGGATCAAAAGTTACAAACCATGTGCAGCGCGATCGACAGCTGGCAGAAATCTGAAAGCCGAGTTGCAACCAATCACAGTGGGTTTACGGTTCGCGAAAGTGGCTGCCGACATCCTGGGACCAGTAACGCGTAACCGAAACACGGGAAAAAATACATCTTGGTCATAACTGACTATTTTACTAAATACGCAATCACTGTCCCTCTCTCAACAATAACAGCGGCAGATGTGGCAACGGCATTCGTTGAGAAGTGGGTTTTGCGGTTTGGAGCCCCCGATTCGTTGCATACAGATCAAAGAATCAATTTCTGCAGTGAACTCATGACTGAAGTGTGCACCCTCCTAAACATAGAAAGATCCCGGACATCTCCAAACCACCCACAAGGAAATGGGCAAGTAGAGCGCCACAATAGAGTTCTGGCAGATGTGATCAGCAAATACTGCTCAGAAAATCCAAAGGAATGGGAGTCAATCCTCCCATACGTAGAGTTCGTGTATAACACAACTGTCCACAAGTCGACAGGAGAAACCCCTTTCTCGCTAGTGTTTGGAGACGAGGCCGTCTACCCTATTGACTTAATGTTCTCCAAGCCACCAGACACAGAACCTACAGTACACGAGTACACTCAACTTTTGGACGAGAAGTTTCGGGAAGCCCACATGTGTGCTCCTGAGACCCTAGGCGCAGTACAACAAAGACAGAAAGATAAATTTTTCAAGAGAACGTACGGAAAACCGTATCAGAAAGACGACAAGGTGTGGCTCTTTTCCCCTCAACTGGCAAAGTCAAAGAAGTTCTACCTACCATGGACTGGCCCATATACCGTTGTACGAAAAATTAATGAAGACAATTACGGAATTTTTTCCGAGAAGACCAAAATGAAAAATCAGATTGTGCACTATAACAGACTGAAGCCCTTCAAAGCACGATCAGAAAATGAGGATCAGCATATTCGTCAATCCACGCGAATTGCAGAAAGACTACCAACTCAACGTTACGATGCGGACCATTTGCCAAGTAGCGACGATGAAGATGATGCATTGCTGCAGCGTAATCGGAGGACCCACAGGAGAGTTAGGGAGCCTGTATACGACATGTGGGACGACGATAACATTGGTGGGGACATACAAGATGTTTTCACTGAACCACCCCAAATTATGGCTCCGATTCCAGAAAACAATGACGATAAAGAGCCAGCAACTAACGAAGTCGAGCCCGAACAGGAGGTAACAATTGATGAAACTGGAGAGCAACCAGTGATTGTTGCAGACGAACCGAACTACATTGACGATGATGAACAGCGCCCATATCCGAGAAGAACACGACGACCAGTCGACAGAATGGGACTGTAAAACTTTTATATGTTGCATGATAAATTATTATGATTACAATATCAATGCAGAAATAACGAATGCGAATATGATACTAATTTCATATAGTGTAATCAATCTACATTTAAAAAAAAATGAAGTAGTATTTTGAAGGCATGAAGTAGTATTATACAAGGTGCTATGTCAAAGTAACCAACTAATCACAAACAGTACCAATCCTATTGGTTAGTTTTCACCTTGAATAGTATAAATAGCGGGCTTTGCCTTTCAAAATCATTTTTCTGGGTTACTTTGTCTTGGCTTTACCTCTTATCCTGCTTGATAAAACTTTGTGAGTGCTAAAATGCTGCGAAATCTTCTCATATACTGGCTGATTCTCTTCAAACCTGGTGACTTCCTTCAGGACGATTGGCTAGAAGCAGGAGTGGTGTTCATGCCAGATACGACGGTGTTTGTGGCCTCTTCTTTCAAGACGATGAGATTGATTGTACCCTTTCCAGAACTCCCACGCATCGACGTTACCCAACTACAACTCGCAAGACACAACCTCGCGCAGGATGTGACCCAACAAAGGGATGGAAACTACAAAGGACGCATTTGCTCTTCCACGGTTGTCACAGAGAGTTACGGAAACTTGACTGCTAGTGCTGTTATTGAACTAGAAAACGAATATCAACGACTCCAACAGGATTATCAGCTATTCAAGGACCGGATGACATTGTTTAGCAACTATTCCAATATGGTACATGAGGAAACGAGGCAAAGGAGACAAGTCAACGTGCTATTGGCGGCAGGAGCTGCACTCATCCTGGGTCCGAAGCTGGAGGCAGTAGGCTGTAAACTCTTCTCTATATTCGGTTTATGCAAATCAAAAGAAGCAAAGCACATAAAGAAACTGCATGAAGAAAACCAGAGAAACAAGGGGAACGTGGACTGGCTAAACATTCAAACGGGAAGTGCAGTCAAAATTCTGAGTGCTGAGGAGCTCGCTACGCGCACTCGTGTCGAGACCATCAGGAACAATACCGACAGAAACTTAGAGTTGCTTGTCACCCAAGTCAATGAGATGGGGAAGGAGAGGGAACGCATGAGTGGTTGGGGATGCAAGATAACACAAGCGTTTCGAGATGGGCTGAAAGTCAACTTGCAGATCGAGAATCTACTAAGAATTATATCCGAACTACAGGGGCAAGTTCTCTTTGCACGTGCCATTGTGACTATACTGGGATATGTGCTAAGCGATGCCCTAGTTTCTCTAACCAAAGGACTATTACCGGCCAGCTTGTTACCGCCACCGCACATTAGGGACATTGTGTCAAAGATGGAACAAACGGGATGGTTCCCCGCAATCAGCAAGAGCGAGATGTCTGCACATTACGAATTCGAACTTGTGAAAAGCGCCGAAATAACATCCAAAGGACTCCATATTGAACTCCAAACTCCATTTCATTACACCCACGCAAAATACCAAGTCTATCGGACTGTGGCGATTCCACAACCACTGAACAGCGGAAAGACGGCAACAGTTTACGATTTTCAGAAAGAGTAGTTTGTCGTCTCACCACGGCAAGATTTCTTTGGGTAATTGGATAGGTCTGAATTAGTCAAATGCCAAGGTACTGACCGTCTTCGGTTCTGCAAAAATCCGTTTGCTCTAACAAGATCAGTGAAGAGCTCGTGTCTTAGCAGCCTCTTTGTTGACCAAAAGACTGCCGCGATGAAATTGTCCACAGAAAATAATCCCGCTGCCGGCCAACCCGTCAGCCCAACACCTGAAGCAATCTATGTTTCTTCTGCAGTCGGAACACAACAATTATCATCTTCTTAACGTAACAATGGACACCCGAGCAGGCCAAATACCTGGCTGTAGAGTTTGTTTGGTGCAACCACCCTGCAATGGTCATCTAGAACTCCCTAGTGTTGGTCTAATCCTTCATCCGGAACTCAAGGTGTGCAGTGTTGACACAAGAAAGATAACAAACTTTCAACTACCTGGGATCCTACAGGAAATGTTTGATCACGTGGAAAAACAGTTCACATTGGCACCAGTCCCCGAAAAAGATCATATAAAATCGGAGATCTGCAAAGCCGTCAAATTGACACTTAACCATATACCGGACGAAAATATTGATGCTGAAAAACTACTTCAATTGGCAGAACCCTTCATACAGCATCAAAAGATGCAACGTCAGGACTACAGCGAGAAGCTTATGCAACACGGGATAGTTCCCTTCCACAGTTCTATATTCCTCGTTATCCTGTTGGCAGTTGGTTTGGGTGTTGCTTGTGGTCACTGGAAGCTGTTGGGAAGACTTCGGCGGTTTCTTGCGAATAAACTTAAACAAGAGTCACCGGCAGTAGAAAGAGTCGCATTCATCAAAAATAATGAGAAGGAAGAACCTGTAATCGAACTTCCTGCAGGGAAGCTAGACTTCTACCCAAAGATCTAAATTTTTACAGTTGCTCAATTTATATTTGCTTGATTACTGCTATTCAGGAGAATAGCAAGACTAGATGTGGGGTATGTAGGATTGAAAATTAGACGCAAATTAGGACTAAGATAATTGTTGCATAGCCTCAAATACTATAGTAAGAAATATGCCTGAGTCAAGCGCTATTCGCTTGACTAAGGGAATAAGATTAATTCACCAACATATATGAACAAAGTATAATTATATACAGTCCTTAATTGTCTTTTAAGTTTTGTTTTTATTTTACTACTGACCCAATGATCTTGCTGATTTCTTGCTCCGTTGATTGTCTCCATTCGTAGTTGATCCAAGATCCACCAAATCGTCAAAGTTGATAAACCAAACAAAATTTAAAAGCAAATATTGAATAGGAAATGTAGTTTGAATTTAGTAGCAAAAGTCAGCAAGGAAGCGGGGCTCAGGTGGTTGATTACACGGTAAAACAAATTATATTATCCTTTTTAATGAAGTAACAATTTCATACCCCTCATTTAATAGAAACACATATGTGCAATTTATTAAAAAGTAATTTACTTGAAATATGGGTATGTGTTTCTGATTAAATCTGTATGCATGAACAAAATAGGAAAGGATGCTGAGGAGAGGATTGGTAATTCCAAGTTCATGCTCCATGCGGTACGTATTACCAAAACAAATGAAGCAGAGTTCTGACGTCAATGCTTTTGATTGGCTAAACTTAAGGCATATGGAAAAGTAGGATAAAAGGAGGACTCTGAAAAATTCAAAATCAGTGTTTTGGACTTTTTGGAGCTTCAACAACGGACTTGGCCCTCTCTCCAGCTACCCTCTCCAGAAGACTTCAATTCAATCTTCTAGCTGCAACTCTTTTCTTCTTCCTGGTCCAGTAGCCAACAACAGAAGTGAGGTTGCCCCCTTGCAGAGGAGAAGCACAGGAACCCGGGAGAATACCAGAAGAGCGCGAGGCTAACAAAAATTTAGACAATGCAGCTGAGGAAAGTGTAAATATAAAATAAATTTAGGAAAAAAGCAAAGTTATTTGAAAAAATTTAGTCATTTAAGTTAAAGATTTTTAGCAAAATTTTTTTAGTTGAAAACCCTAAGCAATATATATTTTAGTTAGTTCAACACTACAACACTGTGTGTTCTAGTGTGTGTGATTTCAAATCTGGGGGGCTAAGTTGAGGGAACTAGCAGAAAAGAAACAATTGGGTCTTTTCTGCAACGATTCCCGGCATAGATTTGCAAATCCCCCCCCCACACACACACACACAAACACACGCACATATTTATACATGTTTGAACATACTGTTAAAGTTTACTGATATACAAATACATATATGAAAAACATGCACTTACTGAAAAGTAGCACAACCATAAAACTTCTTTTCATATCATTTTTGGTCATATGAGACACATTTAGGGCTCAACATTTTTGAGTTATTTTAGGAAATTTTGCTAAACGTGCCATCAAAATACCTAGACACTCTTATTGCAATGAAATGCAATTATCAATTTTACAAATCTCGAAAATTTATAGTGGGGTGCGACTGTAGAGGTTGGTTGCGGTTGCAGGAAAGATCCCTCTGCTTCTTCAAAAACCAACTTTTACGCCTGCTTTCAGTGCTGTCCTTTTTCTCAAAAAAATTGATGATAACAACAACAGACTTATTTTGATTATAAATTTCGTAATCATTTCACAAGATTCTTGGCTATTTAGCAGAATTGGTTTTTGAATTATACCCTTTTCCAAAGGAACCTGCTTGTCATTAAATGTTCTATTTTATGCATGCTCTTACTTAATTAAAAAATTTATTATCCAAACGTTTACTTGTTTGTTCCAATTTATTTTTGTCTGCTTGAATTTGAGGGAGATTTTACCAAAAGTGTCAATCTTTCCGTTGTATATTTTTTCTCCTACTTGGAAGTTGCTAAAGATTGAGAGATTGATGTCAACAACTGTCATTTAGGAGATGAGTAATTGAAAAATAAACAAGGATGTTTACAGACTTACGCTCAACGTTTGTCGTTTGTTGTTACCTCTAAAATGTTATAATACCTTTTATTTCTATATCGATCTATTTGCATTTTATATGTATATATGTATACATATATATATATATATATATATATATATATATATATATATATATATATATATGTATATATATATATATATATATATATATATATATATATATATATAATAGCTTGCCTAAATTTATCTCACTACTTGTTGTTTTCAGGGCACAGAAGATAAGCAAAGTTATTCATAAACTAACAAAAAGGATTAAGATAATATTTAGAAAAAATATGAAAACAACAAAAAATTGAAAAGACTTTGCGTGACCAAAAACAAAAAGGGTAAATCCGCGTGGGGTGTCACAGTCTAACTTCAGTACAGAATGTATTCTGTTTTCTCATTAGAAATTTTGGGGGCATGGAAATCGTTGCTATATTTTACTCCCCTCTCCGCCTTTCCTGACCAATGAATTGTTCCTTATAATTTCACAGATTTTTAAAGTATCTTGTGCATTTATACCGCAGTTACCATTAACGCCATACTATGCTTATTTCATACGAACTAGTGCGCTTCAGTATCTTATCCTCAATGTAATAATTCTTTTCTCTCTTCTTTTTCCTGTAGCTCTTTTTAATAAAAAGTTGTCCTACTTTTTTCATACTTAGCGACCAATTCTTAGCTCATTTTTCTTCCATTCACCAAAAAAGATACTTCTTACTATCTGATAAAACACAAAAGAGTCTTTTCAACAATACTCTGTGTCTCGCAATCTCTTTATGGCCTTTTTATTTAACTAGTTTTCGCTCCTTTCCCCCAATTGAAAAAATCCCGTCTCTGAAATCTTATGCTTCAACAAGTACGTAATCACACCACGGCTGTTGCTTAACTTAATTCTAACAATTTTTCGCTTTTTTGTTACCTATTCAGAAATTTAACTATTTTGTAGATTTTTTCATTAATCAATCAAGCACCCTCCCCCCACCCCCAAACCCTTAAACCCCCAATTCCCTCAAAAGGATCCCCATCCTTTGTTTTACTTAAATTTAATCTCAAATAACTTCATTGTTCGTTCTTCTTTTGGATAAAATCCGGAAAATTGAATCCAGAGGTTTTCTTACAACTGTGCATCCCTTCCCGTGTGGTTATTTTCCACTTTTTTGCACCAATAATTTTTAGTCTCACTCTCTTATCAGCACTCTTTCACCCCTTCGCTGGGAAATTGAACGGAGCCCTAGCTGGGAAAGAACTTGAATAAAGTTCTTTTCCGTGTATGTCCACAAATTGCCCCACTAAAATTACCCAAAAAGTTCTCTTCACCTTACCGTTGTATGTACAACACTCTATCCTTATATTACCCATTGAACCAGGGTAATTTTCAGCCACCCTTATTTATCACCTCCAAGCCCCTCTTTTTCCGACAACCGCAATTCTATAGCCAAACTTACACGCATGCTCAAAAATAAACTTATACTTTGCCATAATTATTGCATTAAAATGCCAGCGCATTGGGCAAGTTAACTTAAATTGAAGTAATAAACTTCCAATGCTCTTATACTGCTCACTTATTTTCAATTACATAATCCATCTGTGCGGATAATATCCACATAACTTCGAAAAAAACTACAGCAATTTAATTCTAAGGCAGGAATATTAACAGTTTCCATCATTGATGAGTCATTGACTTCTGGTGTCAAATTATAACAAATTAAATTTTCTCCCAACTCATTGTTTTATATATGCAAAAATGTGCTTCAAGAAAACTGAAATTTAAGTTCATTAGTTGTTTTGTAATATCAGATTTTCAATTTAAATATTTTAATTTTAGGCATAGAATAAATATAAAAATTTAATGTGATTTTCTGACACTTTGATTTTTTGCAATTTTTAATCATTTGAGAATGAATTCCTCACCCATTTTGATTTAGCACTTTACTTAATGTAAATTAAATACAAAAGTGACTTTATTGGAAATCATTTATTATGGAAAAAATTTTGATATTAGAGAGACAAGCAAAATTGTTCGAGGTCAAAAATTCCAAAAATTCCAAATTCCAAAAACTCAAAAATTCCAAATATTCCATAAAATTCGGAAAAAAGCAAAGTTATTTGAAAAAAATTAGTCATTTAAATTAAAGAATTTTTGGCAAAATTTTCTTAGGTGAAAACATTAAGCAAAATATTTTATAGTTAGTCCAACACTACAGCACTGATCTTAATTAGTGGGAAATCAAATCTGGGGGGCTAAGCTGAGGGCACTAGCAGAAAAGAAACAATTGGGTCTTTTCTGCAACGATTCCCGGCATAGTTTTGCACCCCCCCCCCACACACACACACACACACACACACACACACACACACAAACACACACACACACACACATTTATACATGTTTGAACATACTGTTAAAATTTACTGTTTTACATATACATATATGAAAAATATGCATTTACTGAAAGGTAGCGCAGCTATGAAACTTCTTTTTATATCATTTTTGGTCATATGAGACACATTTAGGACATTTTTGAGTTATTTTGGGATATTGTGCTAAACGTGCCATCAAAATACCTAGACACTGGGGTGCGACCGTAGAGGTTGGTTGCGGTTGCAGGAAAGATCCCTCTCTTTCTTCAAAAACCAACTTTTACGCCTGCTTTCAGTGCTGTGCTTTTTTTCAAAATAATTGATGATAACAACAACAGACTAATTTTGATTATAAATTTCGTAATCATTTCACAAGATTCTTTGCTATTTAGCAGAATTGGTTTTTGAATTATACTTTTCTAAAGGAACCTGCTTGTCATTAAATGTTCTTTTTTATGCATGCTCCTTACTTAATTAAATATTTATTATCCAAACGTTTACTTGTTTGTTCCAATTTATTTTTGTCTGCTTGAATTTGAGGGAGATTTTACCAAAAGTGTCAATTTTTCCGTTGTCTATTTTTTCTACTACTTGGAAGTTGCTAAAGATTGAGAGATTGATGTCAACAACTGTCATTTAGGAGATGAGCAATTGAAAAATAAACAAGTATTGCTTACAGACTTACGCTCAACGTTTGTCGTTTGTGGTCACCTCCAAGATGTTATACCTTTTATATCTATTTCTATCTATTTGCATTATATATATATATATATATATATATATATATATATATATATTTATATATATATATATATATATAAAAAAAATATGATATAAGACCATCTGGAAATTAAAATTAATGTATTTCAGAAAAAAAAGAGACAAATAATTAACAATAATAAATTACAAGCTTGTAGAATTGGAACAAACATTTTGCAACGGTATTCTCTTAGTTCTGAGCAAGATTTTTTTTATACATTGAACAAGCGATTTAATCTAACTAATTATTTAAGCTCGCATTTCTTTGAAGCGAATAAAATCAATTCCGAGAGGCAGCTTTGCAAAATTTGTTCTGTAAGCTACTGTCTTTGTAAAAGTTTTACCAATACATTTTCCGCAACAGTATTCACGAAACCCAGTATTTTTCTTTTTTTTCATATTTTATGCAATCAACTTTTGTGCTAGCAGCTAACATCAACAAAAAATTTTACTTTATATAGAGAAAAATGACGAATTTGTAGCTTTATAACAGTTAAAAATGCTGATAAATGGAGTTAGTTTTCGAAGCTGAGCAATGTCAGAGAAGAGACTAAACACTATAAAAAAAATAACAATCTCAATTGAGAAATTCATCTTCTGCTGTATTTACTGGTTTGAGCTTACTAGTTTTACTATCAATATTTTGTTAATTGAGAAACGTTTTGGAAAAGAAAGTTAATTCTGACAGAGTTAAAAATAAAAATTTTACCAGCAGTGCAAGGGAATTAAGCAAACTGCAACAATTTTGAATTTTTCCTCTCATTTGTCATAAAAACAAATGGAATAATTTTTTTGCTCATAAAATGTTTGAAAGTGCTTTTTCGTAAGGATAATGAAAATTGATGCCTTTCCTATGAGCGTCTTCTTTTAGAAAGAGATTCAATTCTAAAAAAAAACTTTTGGGTTTCAATTTCTGAAGTTTCGGCAAATTTGAAGGCCTTTCTTTGCGCAGATTTGATTACAAATTGCATATATGAATGGATTTCTTGGTAACTCTTAGTCTCTTGTTGCCCTTATAAGAATTCTTTGATACTTAAATCTTTGAAACTTTACAAGAAAAGAAAAGAAACATTCACATGGTAACATAAATTTTGATAGCGCAACAACTAATTGCGAAACATCTGCTTCGAATTCTCTCCAAACTACTTCTGCAACTGCTTTCTTTAAATGCCTTTTGAGTACATTTCGCTCATTTTACTCTTTTTTATTGCATGCAGAGAAATTTTGATTGCTTTCTACAGAAAGTTCTATCGCAACTTCTTAAAATTAGACTTCTGAAAAAAGGGAAAAAAATTTTTGATTAAATTGGGAAATTATTGATTTTTGGTACTATTATTTAAGTCAATCATCTAGATATTTGGTTTGTGGGGTTTTGAAATTTTGTCTCCAATGATAAACTTTGATGTTTGTGTTTAGATAACAAAAAGAATATAATTCTACGTAACCGATGACCAAACTAATTGGCATAATTATTCAACCTTGCTGCCGAAGTTGCTTCCTTAGAAACTGAAAAACCTGCCAACTAACATTTCAAATTCATATCTTTTACAAATTCTGCTGTAATTACAGAAATATTTAATTCAACTTTACATTTACAACTATTATACTTCTTGAAAAATACTTTACGATATCACAACTTTACATAATTTGTTCAGTTTCAACTCTACACACCCCATTATTACGTAATAAAAAGTGACCAAATCCAGCAATTTCATTTACGTTAAAAATAACATTGAAACAACTGCAATTCAATAATTTTCAATCATATTTTAATTTTGTAGTTATCATAAATTTGTTGCGCAGTTACGATATAGCGACATTTTTATTTCACATAGCTAGGTTACGTAATTGTATTTTATATTGTAGTAAAAGCAATTCTTGAACACGCATTTGGGTACTATACTAACAGAATAGTTATTAATTTTTATTGGTTTCTCCAAAAACCTACCTACGTACAAAATGTGTATTGCCAAAAGTTCCTGAATTATTTTACAAATCTTATTTCTTTTTAAGCGGTTCACCACAACAGCAGCTATAATTGTTATCGTGGTTGTACTTTTCTTCACCCCCGATTTATATAGCCCCCATATTTTATCTGGCCGAATTTACATCGTTAATATCTGAGCATAGTTATTACTAATCAATAATCATAGTAATAAGAGACGAACTTCTGAGAGGCAACAGAGTCTACAGGAGTGGCGATGCCAATTAGCAATACAGTGCAATAAGTCTTAAAAAAGAAACAAAACAAATGGAAAAATACGGTTTATAGGGGAACTTTTTTCCCGGCTCAGATGGTTGCAAGTTAGTGCTTTTATGAATTTACAACATGAACCGAATCAAAAAACATGGAACTGAATTTTAAAATATAGAAAACTGTTATGTAACCTATCCAAGTCATACTTCTATTTACCTACAAGTTTCTTTATTCGTTATAAGCAAAACTTTTGTAAAACTATAACACTCCTTTTTAGTGCAAATTTTACCCGAATTCGTTGATCACAAATTAACTTTTTACCAATGATTTAGTGATTGGTTATTGCTATAAACCTAACTTTTATTACTATCCGCGTAAAAATACCTGATAATAAAGTGGCAGATTTTGGAGGTTGATACATATAGTTGTTAAAAAAGCATAAACTCTTTACACTTTTTTAGCATAAAAAGCATAATTATTTTACACTTTTAGCCCATCCAACAACTGTTTTGTGACAAATTTACAATATTCTGGGCGTTCGTTTTCCAAACATCATAATTATTGATCGAGAAACATGGCTTTTATTTGTTTACCAGCAAACTTTTCAAACTTTTTTCTCATCACTATTATCATTTTGGGCTGTCTATTGTGGCCTTCGATCATCGCCAAAGAAATATTCCAAATTTTCCTTGCTCACAACAACCAGCAACAGTCCAACGATTTCGTGGGTGTGGTTTACGATTTCAAGAAAAATTATTCCGGATATCTGGATTTCCGACCAGTATCTGATAGACTGGAAAACTCAATTTACGACTCGATGGTTAATTTGTGCACGAAAATGGAACCACCTGAGAGGAGGATTCGGGCTATTGTGGCAGATGTGGAACCACACACTCTAAATGGTCTTTTAATGGTGTCTTCTTACTTACACATTCCACTCATTGACATACGTCGACATTTCTACGCAAATGACCCGGTTAGTTAATGTCGTGTAAGATCCCCCTATTCTGTTGTAATGGCTTAAAATATTTAATCTACTTTCCTATATAGCTTCCGTGGGTTCGTAGCTTCTAGGAAGTGGGTCTCAATGATTTAGGGTCTGCTCTGTTAAGCTGTATAGAGTCCGTGGAACCAAATAAACATTGAAGATCCAAACGCTCCAAATTCATATAGCGTTTTGGATCGAATTTATGCAGAGAAATTTAACAAAGAGTGATCAAGTATGCCCACTTCAGATGTCGAATTCTTTATAAAAATGTGAATTATAGTTCCTATTGAAGTTTTTATCAATCCAATCTGGCAAATTTTGAATGCGGTGTTTTTGTTGTGGTGTAACAAACTCTTCCTTTGGTATGGGTAGGAAAAAGACAAAAAAAACTTTCTGGTTAAATTGGTATAGAAGAAATTCGGCTACCAGATGGGGCCGTGGAGTTTCTGTGTAGAAAATTGTCGCATATTTGAGAGATTAAAACTTTTCTCCATTTTGTTTAATACAATTTCTTTTTATTTATGAAGGTCCTTCTGAAAATTTTGTTTTCAGCGCCTCAAATTGACGAGTTCAACATTGATTTTGTAATTTTAATTGCGTAACTTTCGGAAATTTTAATCACTAAGTTAATAAGAATTCCATTTGATTCGTTTTCAGCAAATGCAGTAATGTGTTGTTGTACAATTATTTTATGTAAATACAACTAAAGCGAATGAGACCCTAATGAGACTCGGTAACAAACAAAAAACGGAAAGGTTAATAAATACGCTTATTGATTGAAGACAATTATTTTCAAATAATGAAAAACATTTGATATCAAATGAGATCTTTAATTATGTTTATTATCGTTCATACCTCCATATGAAGACGTTGATGCCTGTCATTATCCAAATTATGTCATACGTCTACAAAAACAAACGACAATTAATGACGAAAAACAAAAATTCAATTTTATTTTGCTAGAAACGGTGTGGCAGAGGTTAAAACCATAATCTGTTCCGCCAAAAAAAATTTACACCGTCTTTGAAGACCATTAATGTAATATGTGATTTCTGAAAAATCAGACTAGGTACAAATTCGAGAAAAAAAAGAAGAAAAATGGCAACGTAAAAAATACAATTGCGTGTTTCGAAAACAAAGTCATAAAAACAGTAGCTATCAACTGAAATCAACAAATACGTCCATTTAATTCTCCTAAAAAACCAATTATTTCTGTCATTTTTCAGAGGACCTGAATCGTCTAAAAGTTAGACAACAAAAACTGAAACAAATTGATAAAAATTTTTAGGAAAAATTGGTGTCTCTGGCGTTAAAGCAAAAAGCCAAGCACTAAAAACATTATATATGTTCAATTGTTCCCTTCTGTGACAACAATAATTTGGTTTGTAATTAAAGAATTACGGCCTGCAACTATCGAAACTATGTAATGAAAAGACGAGACACAGCAAAATGCAAAGTTAAACAATACATATTTATTTCCTTAGAACATTTGAGTTTAGTTACAAACTGATTTCAGTAAATATTTTCTTTTCATCATCCATAGGAGACCACTAACATATTCAATTATCCAGATTTTTTCATACGACTACAAAAAGAAAGAAATTTCAAGACAAAAATCAATAATTCGATTGAATTCTGTTTGGAAGCCATTGAAAACAGAATCTATTCGATGAAACCGATTTGCTCCATAGTATTTTGTTTTTTAACAGCCAGATATATAAATTGCCATTAATACCACAAGACAGGAGAGGAAATTGAGTTCTTGTGAAAACTCGTAGTATCACAGCCGAAAACCAATTATTTAAAACGTAAAACCACAACAAATGCTAAATTTTAACCCAACGGAAGGATAATGAGAGCAGATTTGTCGACCTTCCGCTTAAAGTTGACCCAAGAAAGATGAGGTGTCAAAACTCGATAATCCACTGTTTATTTTGAAATGAAGTAGTTAACGACTATAAGCTTTTAACTAAATTGAACTATATAGGTTTCCTTAAAAATCCTTAGGAAGCCCATGCGACCTGTCAATTGGCTTGAATTGAATAGTTTTTTTTCGGAAAATAACACAAAACAAAGCAAAGGTTGCTAATTTTTTTTAAAAAAAAAAGACAGCGACCGGTTACAACTCAAATTATTTTTGGACTCTAAAAAAAGAGTGATTAGGTTACATTTTTTCCAAGTAATATGGATATGGATAAATTGACAAAAATGTAGTGTCCCTAATTAGGTGTCCAATAGCTGCACAATTTTGTTCGGAATATTTTTGATTTGGACAATCTGACAAGGAGTTCATTTTTTCAGAAATAAATGAAGCATTTTGGATAGATACCATTTTATTATTTTTTCTGCATAGCTCTTAAAAGAAATTCATAAAATAGAGAAAGTGTGAACGAAAACACAACAAAAATTGGTCAAATGTTCACAAATCGTTGACACTCAATAATATCGTGGAATAAAAAGATCTCTACATATCTTTTCAAAAATATTTTCTACGCTATTTGAGTATACTAATGATGCAACTCACAACTCTCTACGA
The DNA here is from genome assembly GCF_964194025.1 of Convolutriloba macropyga. Classification (NCBI taxonomy): domain Eukaryota; kingdom Metazoa; phylum Xenacoelomorpha; order Acoela; family Convolutidae; genus Convolutriloba; species Convolutriloba macropyga. The sequence goes on along the minus strand of NW_027452717.1, from coordinate 7,927 downwards.
TGAATATATTGATCGCCACAAAATAACTGAACAAAAAACCATTTGAATATATAGTTCTCCCCCTGTAAAGTGGGTCGAAACAAAAAAATCAATGTTTGTTGTCTCGCAGAAAGTTTATAGAAACAAAACGGTTGATGTTATATTTTAAGCTTTAATAGCTTTCTTAACCTTCTTAGCTACTAACAAATTTTATCAAAAATAGTTTAATATGTATGAACGAGATCTAATTTAGTTCAAATAAAATTTTCTTCAAGTTTTCATATCGCTTCCATTTTGTTTGGAATTGGACTCATGGAACTTGTTTTTCATCAAAAAATGGAAACGCGGGCATTAAGTTTCAGCCAAAACGATGTTCCTCTTTGAAAAAAATTTTCCAATATTTAATCATATTTTTGCAAAACTGAATGTTTTAATGCTTGACAAAACAGTGTCCTGATAAATTGAGCACAAAAAACTTACTGTACGTCAAAACTCCTTCTTGATCTGGAGTTCAAATAGTGAAGCTGAAGAAATTTTTCTTTTGCAAAAAGCTACAAATGTTTTTCTTTTGTAAAATTAGGACAAAAATAGGCAAAGCGTTTGAGATTTTTGCGATTAATCCAAAAATTTCTGGGAGCTGTCGAAGAAGAAATTCTGAACAGCTGGCATGGATATTAACTCAAAAAACGCTGTACAATTAAAAATTTCTGAAAACAAACCCGTAACATGAAAATTGTTCATTATCATAATGATGATTAATGTCAACCAGATTTGCAAAATCTAGATCCAAATCATGTTGAAAATTTTCTGAATAGCTTTTTAAAATTTCGAAAACTCCTGGCAAAGTTTTATATAATTGGAATCAGCACTGAATCACTTATAACGCTTTAATTGAAAATGATGGAATACTCTCAGGGAAACCAGCTGAAGAACTTTTTTAAACATTTACAAACGTTTTAAACAGCAACTGATTTTAAACTTCTCAACCTAAATTTTTTATATTAAAATATTCTTTAATTACTTGTATGAGGATCTGTGCGGTGGCATTTATTTTGTTGTTTATCAAGGATAATTCCAATTTATCTTACATTTTGCATGCTAGTTTGAGATCTACAAAACTGGATTCGGTTTCAAAAGATGGCTATAAATGACACCCACATTTGCAATCAATTCTAAATTTCCAGGTATTTTTGTTTCAAAAAATGCATGCGCTTCAAATAAACTTTTTCATTTTAGGAGAAGAACTCAAAAAATCTCAACCGCGACAAAATTAGACGTCAACTAGAAGTTAAACTTTATTATTATTATAGAAAACTCAAATGCAGCAACAAGTATCAAAAATTGCTCAAAACAACTGGGTGTTTAATTTTTTATTTCTTATTTTCGTTTAAAAAAGATGAGAAAAATACGGCAAAAATTTGAAACTTTAAGTCATTTTTTAATGAAATTAAAAAAAAATACAACCGAAGCGTTTTTCGAATGGCGAAGAAAAATTTTAGACATCGCTTGATTGAGGTTTTAGTTTTTGCTTATTGTAGGAAAAATATAACTAACCATTCTCGTAAAACTTCTCTTTGTTCCTCATATGACAGCGGAACTGCAGGAGATTTTTGTCATTGCAAGTCTATTCAAAGCTACGATTCTCTAAATAGAATATTTGGGTGTCTTTCGCATTACAGCCCCCACCTTAGTGCCCCCAACAGTCGTTAATATACCATAATGAGGTGCCATAGTTTTTCAGAGACTACACCGGGAAAAACATTCATTGAGAGTCACCTTGCTTACATCGGAGAATGAAAATATGATTGATATTTTTTTTACTTTAATTTATCCTCCTTTGGCTGATATTATTATAATTTTTTGCTCAATTTTCAATACTAAAACACCACACAATTTTATTATTATAAATCAGAGCAAAATGTTTCAAAACAGTTTGTTCTACAAATTGCATCAAAAAGAAATCCAATTGTGCATTTTTTTAACGAAAAGCTATTTTTAATAGGTTTCTGAGATGAAAGACTTTGTAATGTAAATTGCGTTCACATATATTTGTTATTTGACGAGTTGAAAGTTTCAAATCTAACCTGCAATATTTGTCAAGCAAAGAAACCGAAAAGAAGAAGTGCTATTTTTCTCAAATGTTTTCTTGAGAGTGTTTTGTCAGAAAAATCTATGTTAGCGTTGTTATAAAAAAGTTTTTAATTTGCAATTATGAAAACTACTGGTAGCTCAACAAACATCAATTTTTTTGTTTCGTTTTATGGAGCGTTATCAGTGCCACGTTATGGCTCCACCTGTATGTTTTTTTAAAATTTTGATAAAGCTTTATTAAAACTGTATATTCTTTAATTCACAATGAAATTTTTAACATTTTTTGGTTTAAAGGCAAAGCTATAAAGCTTTCGATAACATCTTAATGGATTTACATGTAGCTAGCTTTAATTAATATATCTTCATCCAATCTTTACCTTTTTCATTGCCAGATAATCAACTGGCTTCTTATAAGCTACTCTAATTTTAAGGAAATTTAGCGTCACTTTGTTTTGACTTTTCGACAACGTCAGAAAAATAACAAACTTTTATTTTACTGATCGTTTGTCTATGTTTTTTCAATTGATGTCAATAAGATATTCTATCGTTTAAACGCCAAATTTTCCCAACACGGAAACATTTCCAGAGAAATGTTTAATTGCAATGAGCACTTGTATCAGTTTGGCTGCAAATCTAATTACAAATAATGTGTTCGCAATTTTAGTGCCGTGATTTTGCAAGCTTTAACAGTTGAATCGGTAATAAAACCTTAATCTCTGAATTTTTATAACCCAATTCTTGCTTTGAACAATGATTTCAAAATGACTTAGCCTTGATTCCACGTTTAGCCTTCTAAATCCATGTATTGCGCTGAACGAGATTTGACTAGAGACAGTCTTTGATTTTTAATAAATTGGCAATCAAATGTGTGCTTGTATTGATTAGGCGTGATAGAACAGGTGCTTAGATTATGAGATCAAAAGGTGTGAATAAAATATCTTATCATGCACTTGTGACGGTATAATGTACGCAAGCTAACAGGAACAGAATAGCGCAGCTGCTGCTTTCATTATCAGATCACGATTCCTTTCTCAAGCTTTCCACCTTATTTTGCCAACCGCCCACCCCCTCCCCTACACAATACGGTATGCCAGCCCTCGAAATAAAATTGCAAAAGCTTATGTCGATAATATACATTGGAAAATTTCCGTGGTGCTGTTTTACATCAGTTAAAAGAGCCAAGAAAAAATTAATTAAAACTATTTTTGCTGAAGTTTTCTTTTATTAGAAACGATTTTGATGTGATTTGAATGCAAAAAGGATGCAATTAAGACAATGAGGAATTTCAGTTTTCCATGCAGATATATAACTTTCGGATGACAAAGTATCAGTTAATCATCAAATACTAATTCTATTTGTATCTGAAGCATCAAAAGTATAAAATTGAAATAAAAGTGTTGAGAATTTTTCAAGTAATCACATGTATATCTTCAAAGGGGATTATGTGAAGTTTCTGTTCTGAGGAATTATCAGTGGCCTACATTAGATTATTGCAGTCTATCTCTAATATTATTATTAATCTTTGATCGATCATTCAGTAACTTGATCGATCTTGCTGTTTTAAAAACAATACACTGAAGGCGATGTATTTCTCATCTTGAAATCTTAGACAAAGAATCCACCACAAGGAACAAAGTTGCAAAAAATAGCCAAGTCATAACTTCTGTAGTTTTGGCTCGGATATTTGTTGCAATTTTGACCCTTTACGGTGAATTCTTTGTCTAAGATTTCAAGATGAAAAATATATCGCCTTCAGACTATTGTTTCAAAGCAGCAAGATCGATCAAGTTACTGATTCGAACTCAGTCGGCAATATTAAAAATGACTTGTTGAAAACAAAAATTTTAAAACACAGCGCAAGAGGATTAATACGTACACACACACTCAAACACACACGCACATATATATATATATATATATATATATATATATATATATATAAATATATATATATATATATATATATATATATATATATATTTGAATTGTTTATTTTCAATTATTCAACTTTCAAATTATTTTGTTCTCTAGTAAAGAGTTGACTTTGCGATTTGACTACGCATGTTGTGCTGTCAATTGTCGTTTGTCTGTGCGTTGGTTTTGCAGTTTAACGGAATCAGTCAAGAGAGCCTTTGAAAGAGAGATTGAAAACAATTTAAAAGCATGTAGTCATACGAATCAAAACATCCAGTCCCGGTTGACTGAAGAATTTGATTCGAAGAGTAAAATATGGAGCTTGAGCACACTTTTTTATCCCACATAACCTTCTGAACCCTGTCCCTGCCAAATGAGCCGAAAACTGAAAAAAATCAGAACACTAGTTCAGTTTTCCCAAAAAAGCAGTCATCATTTCAATTTAGGAAATCGAAATGATACTTAAAATAAAATTTCAAGAAAAAATTTAAGAAAAATTAATTTTTTCTCTGCCTGGTGGAATAGTAATAACGATGATGAGAAAAAATTACGAACACTTTCAAATTTTTGTATCAAGTTGCCTGCAGTTTTTCAATCTATGTTGACTTCCTTTTGTTTTGCTCAAACAAAAACTTATAAAATTTTGACAATTTTTTGATATTGTTTTATTGTTTTATTTGAGCAACATAATTAGAAGTTGAAAAAGATTGAACAATTGCATGACACTTTATGATTTTTTTTGTGAATTCAAAAATGTTTTTTCAAACACACAGTACAATAATTACATCTCTTTAAACAAGAGGTAATGTTTTGATCTTTGATTAGTTGCTTGTGCTGAGCTGCTGACCTGCTGATCATTTCAAAAATGGTAACAAAAAACATCAACTTTAGTTCAATCTTTCTTGTGCGAGTTAAGATCACCAAGGTGTTATGAAACGTTAGCTAAAAGTTGTGCTATAAGATTGATAGATGCATATTTTTGACAAAGGTTCAATATATTATTCCATCACCCTTTTCGAGGCAGAGTTCCTATGCATATTTTCTGAGTCCTATTTCATGTTTACAACAAAAAAAAATTATCTGACAAGATTCTGTGATAAATGCTTTCAAATTATTGCCTCGATATAATGCATTGTTCTGCGGAAATCCTGCTTGATAGCCATTCGCAGTCGATCACTGAAGTTTTTTGGTAACTAATTATTCTAAATTTTGTTAATGAAGCCTCATCAAGCTTCTTAAAAAATCTCGAGTTTGTTTCAATATTTTTTATTTGTTTTCGTTTTTATACCGAATTGATTTCACGTGTAGTGAATTTGAGAGAACTGGAAAATAACAAACATGCGCCATGAATGAGCAACAAGAGTTATTCCAACCTAGTCGTAAACACTACTTGATGCAGACTCTGTCTCAACAATTGCTGAACAAATAGGAAATGGAGGCATCTGTTAGTTAAATAGGACCCTCAAATGAGTACCGACCATTCAAAAAAAATGTTTAGCCTTCGAAGGTATTAATCTTATGCTCATTAGTTCATTAAGAGTGTTAAGAGTCCATTAAGAATATACCCGAGTTTGTTTTTGAAATGTTGTTTTCAGTTTTTTTAAATTATTTAACTTCCAAATTAATTTGTTCTTTTTTGAAGTGTTCATTCTGCTTGTTCACTTCTCATGTTGTGTTTTCAAGTGGTGTTTGTCTGTGCGTTGTTTTTGCTGTTTAACGGAATAATTCAAGAGAGCCTTTGAAGGAGTGAACCAAATCAAGATAAAACCAAGTAGTCATTCAAATCAAAACATTCAGTTCCGGTCGAGTTTAGAATTTGATTCGAACAATCAGATATGGAGTGAGGATCGTGACTGGTTACGGGTATCAGTGCTAGATCAAATACTTCCGTTGATCCCCATTTAATCCTCCCACTCCTTTCCCGGTCAAAAGAGCCCAAAGTTGAACAAAATCTGCAAAATAATGACAAGAGTTCAATTTTTGTGATAAAGCTGTCAAGGTTTCAAATGAGGAAGTCAAAATAATACTTAAAATTAAACTTCAAAAATGCATTTCGAAAAAATCACTTTTTTTGTTTATGCCCTGGAATATGTTAATAATTATGAAAAAGGTAATAAACTCAGTCGAAATTTTTTTACGTCCCAACAGAAACTTATTCATAGATACTTTGTTTAGTAAAATGTATTTTTCGGTTTTTGTCTTTCCATTGCAAATTGTATATACCCGTTAAAGCGCTTTTATAGATAATTTGGATTGGAACAACTATGGTGGAAAAATGGATTCTTGAAGCTGAGTGTGGTTCCTTAACCAAATAATCAGTAGAGAACACCCCCATTAATATACCCTCCCCACCCCCCCCCCCCTTAAAAGACTCTAGAAAATGATAGATCACCCCCCTGTGAAATCACCCTACAAAATCAACGCCCCGTATCATTATGAAGATGTGCAACCGACAACAGTTATTCTGTTATTAACTTTTATGCACATTAATATCCGGTGAAATAACTGAAAATACTTTACTCTGAGATTAGACTGATATTGCGCCCAAGGTTATCTAATGGGGTCAATGTTTCAAATCAGGTAAAATATTTAAATATTTTGATAGGTAGTTTGCCTCAGAGCAAAGATTGTGAATTGAGGGAATAAATTAGTGTTATCGCAAAACAGGCATTTTTATCACCAGTTCTTTTTCCCAATAATTGAATTCTGAAGTTTCGATCGCAATTTGAATTGCTGCGCGATTTAAAAATTATACGTGCTTTGCATTAATAACATTTATATCGTTTCAGAGGTAAAATTATATTTTCAGGCTATTTTTTTGCGAAGCGCCACTAGATGATTTAAAGAGAGTAATTATATCAGTTAATGCTAATTTTTCGGGCGTTTGAAATATAGTCCTCATATTTAAAACACCGATACTCAATTTACAGAACACCAAAAAACAAGTATGTAGAATATCATCATTACAAGACCCGATGACAATAACATAATTTGATAAATCAGTCCAAATTTTTGGTACCTTTGCTTGTTTAGCAGAAACAAACGGCTTAACGTTATATGGAAATTTGACGCTATGTGAGTAAACGATTTGTAATTTAGGTTTCTGTACCACAATTTTCAAGCAGGCAAAATTTTAAGAAAACTTAAAAAAAATTGCGAAAAATTCACTCAAAATCCATATCTGATTCTTTTAAATTCCACTTATGTAGACGTAATTGTTTCAATGAAAAACTTGGAAAAAACTCAAATTTTTTATAAATAGTTTTTGAATAATCAGCCCTATCGTTGTGATTTTCCGTCGTTCAAAAAACACTTCCAAGAGATGAGAAAAAAAGATTTCGGAGAAAGACAGATTTTTATAATGATTGCAATGTTTCACGAGTTCAAAAAATTCAGCGACATCCATCGAAAATAATATTGCCATTTCTTACGGTGCCCTTGTAAACATACTCACATAGAAGGTGGTGGCGGACTTAGGTAATGTGTAACGCACATTAAGCATGTGAACATATCAAATTAATCTTTTAAAAAACCAGTTAAAGAATTCAGCCGATGTAAATGTGGTCCAAGTCTTAAGTTTATTAGGATAGAAAATCAGAAAACGGAACCAGAATGAAGAATTTATTTTACTCTAAGGATTCAATAAGAGATGTCAATTGTCTGACCTTGACAATATAATTTGCTATGATTTTGCTCATTTTACCAGACGTTTAAAAGAAGGACACGAGGTAAAAACAACGGCAGTGGTAATCAATTTCAATTTTAAAACTGTCTAGAGCAAAACTTTTGCCATCAGTTTAGTCCCACTAATTAAATTAGCAAAAAACTATATTTTACAGACACTAGTTGCTGACAAAAAGTGATCATATTACCAATAATTGAGTGGCATTTTTCAGTAGACAATGAATTTTGCACAAAACTAGTTTGGCAGAAGACTTCAATT